>NW_003547630.1:5661-7992 GCF_000090795.2 Amphimedon queenslandica | reverse complement strand
TCTCCTCTGCACACACTCATTATTCATTACCTATAATCAGTAGGTAATATTAAACAAGGTCTCATACAGTTACAGTATCTTATACTTTGTATCTGATCCTTTTATCATAGACAGTGTAGTGGCCAATGGTTAGTCTAATTAAACTGAATTCCTTCATCAAGACAGTTAGGTTGTCTTGTGCTTCCAAGAGAAGAGCAGCTAGTAAATGATGTGGACCATAACAGATGATAATGATGGAGTTCCCACGATGAATGCTTCGTACAATAATCCTCTTGTTTAATTCTTTAAATGCTTCCTCTAAGAGATTACGTATGTCATCAAGTGAGTGCTCATCTGGTTCCCATCCCAAAGTAAACTGAATTGTCTTAGAGTCATTAAGATGTTGAGGTTCATTTAGACTCAGAAAGTCTTTCAATGATCCAGTAAGTGTCTTGACTTTGTCTTCATATTTTGATATAAGATCATCTGCTTCAGTGATGTCAAAGCGTAGCACAATTGTTTTTATTATTGAAATGTCATTCACTCGACAATTCTTTACTATAACATTTATAATGTCTTCAATACTATCAGCATTAGACAGGTCAGGACCTAATTCAGGAAATGATTTTTGAAGGAATGACTTCATTTCTGTAGCTGTTGCTTTTGATTGAGATATCAATGGAACTATCTTATCACGAAGGATTCCAAAATGACCTCTGACCTCATTAAAAACTGGCCGATATGCTGCATTGAAAAAGAACTCACCAGCTATAGATACATGAATTATTAAAAACATACTACAATCATTATACCTGATACTGGTGCGTTTGCAGTAGGTAATTGATTGCTGGTAACTGGTCTAACTACAGGTGTATTTAGTGCAATTTTACCTGTACAAAAATATATTACATCTTAAAATTACAAGTTTATATAGTATCATTTTTGGAGACATCAGCTACATGTACATGTACCATGACTACATGTACTTTAAAAGTGGATCGTTTTACAAAAACATACCAAAAGGTTTAGGCTATGCACTGATTATAGCCTCCTGCGGCATTACACACACACAGTCAATACTAATACAATCAGTGATATTAACTTACTCTCTTGATCTAACTTGTCAGCTGCAGCATTCTCATTCATAGATTTAAGAGCATCTGACAGTGAGTCAAAGGTAGCTCCTCCTTTACTGTCAACACTATCAGCTCTACGCAACCACTTGGAGAGAGTCTCTATCAAGCAGCGAGATACATCTCTAGAGAAAATTGCTTCCAAAACATCCAGTGTGTCCTTATGTAGTCCTAGTCTCAGTCCCAGCTCATGCCATCTTGTCTGAGGGAAATCACATCTCTTTAACAGATCAAGTACATCAATAAGTTGATCTATAAAACATAATAATTATAATAATTAGAGACTACAGTTAATTATTACCAATAGTCAAAGGAGAAGAGAAGAGACTCAAAGAAGAGGAACAAGAACTGGTTTTAGTTGCCATTGATCAAATAACAAGCTAACCGGATGCAAACTTTGCAAAGGAATGACAAGGGAGGGGCTGGTTTTGGGGGGGGGCAATATGGTGGTAACATTGGAACAGTTGATGATGAAAATAATCATGGAGTTACTAATAGTGACAGCAAAATAACAGATGAGGTAGTTTAAATGTACCTGTACATGTATACTAGTACATGAATTTTAGTCAAATTGTGATGTATGATATCATAGATATACTTATTATTATTATTACATGTATATATATATCATACATGTACATGTATATATATGTATACTGTAGATCGGGAACTTTTCGTTGTTAAAATATTTTCTTGGTTGAAGTGACCCATGAAATTTTGACACATGAAATATTTTCTACAGTGAATAATTAGATTACCGGAATTAGTCTATCCAAACTTCCATCAAATAGCAGTCCACCATTGTCAAGAGTTAGTAGCCACATGTCCCGTTTATAATGCATCCAAAAATTTTTCATGTTAAAAAAATTTCGTGGATAGGTCAACCAATGAAAATAAAACACTTTGAAAAAAAATTCACAACAATTATTTTTAACATGAAAATTTCCCAATTTACTGGTATTTGTCTCGCATAGCCAGACCCACCCTCCGTCTGGCTACTTGAGACTATGTATATCCTGTACCCATACCTGTAGTAGGGGCCCCATCAAAGTTTTCCCCACATAGCCTATTGGCAGCCTTCCCTGTAACAATAAACTATGGACTATAAGTACATGCTTTATTCCAAAAAATGGCTCAAAATCATTCCAAATTTTTGTTACATTTAAAAAGTTGGAAATCAATTCCGACTAAATTTTTGAATCATGTCCATTAAAAAAAT
>NW_003547630.1:0-3180 GCF_000090795.2 Amphimedon queenslandica | reverse complement strand
CTCAATTACTAATACCATTACTTCATGATCCTAAGACTAACAATAATTTTGTACCAAAGCGTCCCTCTCCAGTATCAAGGACTGATCTACCCCTCTCTCTTCAGTTTGTGGATCAAGTATTGAGAAAAAATTCTGCAGATCATGGCGGGGCAGGGGGCGTGTCTGTGGGTGGGGCTAACTCGTTACACAATGAGTCTAGTCTGTCTCGTTCTGTTAGTTACTTACTGACTCAAAACATACCAGTATGAAGGACTGGGGTATTATTATTATTATTATTATCAATTGTATATGTACGTCATTTCTAATTATACGTTTTAAGATTAAAGTAATATTGAAATGATTTGTTGTCACTATTTGTGGGCGGGACTAGCAGAATTGAACCAGACGCTAATTGATTAGAATGAGATTATGAAATAATGTATAACAAAAAATAATAATGGAATTAATAAAAATAACAGATCAGCCTTTTATGTATAGTGTATTCTGATTGGTCGCTTGTTTTTGGTGAAGATACACAAGTTCACATGAAGAGTGATTACCACCACTCTACTCTGTCTTGTATGAGGTGATAGTTAGGATAAGTATTAATACAAGTCTTTTGGTGTTGCCTGTCTAGCCTGAGTGTCCTTATATTCTTATTATCCATTAGTGACTGGAGGATGAGTAGTATTGACTCAGGAGACAATGAAGTATTCCATAGATTCAGTTCAACTAGTGATGAGTTATTGAGGAGGAGGTGAGAAAGAGCTTGTCCACTAGTAGAAGTGATGAGAGGATTATAAGAAAGATTTAATGAGGTATGTGTAGAGTTGTGTTCAAGTGCTTGACAGATATTAGTAACTCCTCTATCACTAATGGAGTGGTACCAGATGACTAGTTCTTGTATTGTTTTATTATTAGTTAGTAGTATACACAAGTACTGGATACAATCATTAGTTAATGGAGTGTACTGTATATGAAGTCTCCTCAGGTTTAGTGTATGCAGTTTAGTTGATGATAGTAGAGATACTGTACTATTAGTAGATGAGTAGTAGAGGTGAATCACCTTATGATTATCATTAATATTACTAATCACTTCATTACACTGAACTGGAGATGGAGAGGAAAGTGATACACTGTCACCACACCCACCCCAGCTCACACTCCCAGTGACTCCTAATATAAACCAAAGGATTATACTTATACATGTATGCAACAACGAGACACTAAAAGTGCATGGCCTCGCCCCTTTAGGTGTCTGGGAGGTGTTAGCTAGAAAAGTTGAATTTAAAAATTTGGATCAAAAGACAAAAGTGTTACAATTAATATATGCAATCATTTTAAAAATAGCAAACAATAGCTTTCAATGCATGTGCATGATCACTATCTATTTTAGATTAATTTTTCTATACAAAAAGTTGGAAAGTGCTCCTGAGGCCAAGGGATTATAACAGCTAGCTTCCTGTAGTTAAATTTGCTCTTGTATTCCTGCAGAAGTGGCAAGCTGCTCCAGGCTCAGCTTTGAGGTGTGACATTATCACTTGTGTCGGACCCAAATACTGTTGCCTAGATAGATTGAGTGACTTAAGAGAGTTTAGGATCCTTAGACTAGTGAGTTGCTGCTACAGCACTTTACTCAGGATAAAACTCGAATTACCATAACTCAATAACAAGTACTGTGCAATTTAAAGAATCTCACGAAACAATAACTAGTCTTGATCTTCTGGATAAGAGCTTCACTTACTTCCATAGTACTACTGCTATTGCTGGGCATTCCCTCATGAGTTTAAAGGATTCTAGTAGCTATCTCTGCTCCCTAAACATCTCAAAGCAGTAAAGCAAGACTTTCCTAACAGAAGAGAAAACCCTTACAGCTTTAAAGTGCACGGTTGTCAAGTTATTCATTCTCAAAGATAAAAGATAGCACACAGAATGAATGAATGACAAACAGACAGACAACAATAGTACCTAGTCCTCACCTACACAAGGCTGGGCGAGGCCGATAAACAAATACAAACACAATATGTACATATGTATAAAATTACATGTATATACATTGTATGTGCTACATACACATAACATTACAAGTTCATGAAAATAATTATACTGACTGTCACAATAATCACAAATATTACCTTTATCATGTTGTTCCTTGTCTTGTCTCAGTGCAGATATCATAATAGGATCATCATTAATAGTCTCCAAGAAAAGAGAAGCTTTCTCATCATTACTAGATGAATCATTCCTTATCTTCTGTAGAATAGGAAGGGACACTTCTTCCACTGACAGTATAAACTCTAACAATTGAAGTGACTCCAACATTGAGTAAACACAACTACTAGGAATGTCTCCCTCATCACCAGACACCAAGGATCTTCCTCTCCACTTCAAGCTATCAAACTTGTCATATATCTCCAGCTGCTCTCCCTCACCTAATGAAAGATAATAACTATATATTCCATGATAGTCAGTATGTGCTGTGTAAATAGATTCTGCTGTTGGTGTATCCAGTGATTGTGTACACTGATCCTTCTCTATACAATATATCAATCAGTTAATGATTTAATTACTAACATATCACGTACTCTCAATATTTCCCTTTTGAATCATCATCAGTTGTACACTAGTTATTGATATATTTTCTTGAAGTAGCTCAATCTCTTTCTTATACTCCACTAATGCCTCCTCTCTTCCTGTCATGAGGTAGTATAGACAGATTATACCAGTAGACTCAGTACCTGCTTTCATTAGGAGAGAGGTTCGGAAATACTGAGTCTCTGATTTCTTTGATTTAAATATTTTATTTATCAACTTCCCTCTAGTCAGTAGCTTCACATTCAGTTTAGACTCTACAGTAATGACACAATGAGAATTTTAATTTATAAGATAATTGTACTGATTGTTCAAATGATTATCAACTCCACATTACTTTAATACATGCTTTAAGTTAGTACTATACCTGGTGTCTCTAGTCTCCTTTCAATATACTCTATACAAGTAAAAATACATTAATAAAATATCTTCATCATTCACTAACTATACCTTTTCTTTTTTTGATGATATTCAGTTGTTTATCTTGTTCAAATATTGATCCTATACCATTAGTATAAGTAACATCAGTAATTGAGTAATAGATCAACTATCACACCTTCTTTGTAATCAAGTAAAGTCCTCAGTTCTTGTTCCTCTCCATCAGCTAGT
>NW_003547629.1:13576-15669 GCF_000090795.2 Amphimedon queenslandica | reverse complement strand
ATGGATTTTGAGTGTCGATATGTATTTGTGCTATGCATGTCATGTTGCTGTATTTTTAACCACTGTAGACTGTGTGATTGGTACATCACTGTACATGCATGTATAATGTGTACATGTACATAAATACAGTGTCTTTTGTTATCGATTCATTCACATCAGGATCACATCCATTATGACCACACCTTCATTTGATAATAATAGGTGTGGTTTATTGATTATAATGCTCTTTAAAATTGTCTTGGTTATATAAAATTGCTAACTTATAGCATGACGTTAGACCTGGTGCTGGAATATCATAATGATTACTGTGTTTTCAGCATTGTGTACATTTTTAGCTTTGTGTATGTTTTTCATTATTAAATTTTGCTTTGATTCTGGCCTTGTGCAAGCATGAAGAACTGTACAGCCTTTTGTACATATTGTATGCCAGACACTGGCAGGTTTGATTTTTGTGTACTAACCAAATGTATCGCAATGAACAGCACATGTTAAGCCATAGTTTTATATACAGTAGTATTATTTTAGTTCATCTGTTTTTGTAATTAAATAGATTTAATTTGGCTAAACTATAAAAAAATTAAATTAATGTTGGCTAAGTGAGGACATATACTTGAGGCTTGCCCCTAACTCTTATTCCAGTTGTATGGTTTTATTACTGAAGAGGACTTTAAGCTTCCAGAAGTCACTTGCGTGAGGTCCCTGGTTGAAATCCCGCTGTTGGCTCAAGTTTTTATTAATTTTTTTAATTTTTCGAGGCCCAAATGTCATTATAAGAAATGGGCCCCAGGCTTCTATTTGAGGAAATATAGTACATGCATTATGCATCAGAAAAAATTATAAAAATGGAGGATTTTCGCCTTTTCATTTTTGACAAAATTTTTTGATCAACTTTTAAAAAGATTTGTAAAAAAATTTAATTTGACCAGATTTAGCTTAAATTTGATACACAACATAAGAACATGTATATGTTCCAGAAAAAATTATAAAAGTGGAGAATTTTATTCTTTTTATTTTTAACAAAAACTTGGCCAATTTTGTCCAATTTTTTAATGACTTTAAAAATTCAGAAAATATCCAAATACAATCAGAATTAGTTTAAACTTTCTACACAACATAAAAACATGTATCAGAAAACATTATACAAATTGAAATTCCTCTCCTAGCATTTTTTGTTGAAATACACTTACAGGGTATTTCAACAGGGTCTTTGGCCTAATTCTCAAGCAACTTGGCAATTCATTGACAAGAAGCTACATGAGCACTATAGTGACTATACCAAAATCCTTTGGGAAACCACGCCTCAATGACTAGCCAGAGAGTATGAGCAAATTTCGGATATAAATTTTTAGCTATGGGCATTCAAAACAATTGTGCCAAAATGTCTAGAAATATTTATGAATATTATATACATGTACATGTATATGTATATACACCGTAAATGTAATTGCATTAATGTTCTCATGTGATGCAGAAAAGTTGAGTCAAGTACATGTATAATAATAATAATACCATATAAGTGAGTTTTTTAGGGTTACAAATTTTGCAAATTTCACAGATTCCCTCCTGATTTGCAAAAATAAAATCCGTAAAAATCAATTTAATACGGTATCCTCATGGCACACGTGGTAGATTTTGCATATTAAAATCTGCGAATTGGAATTTTAGCAGATTTCACAAAATATAATTCCCTCAAAAAACCACTTATATGGTATATTCTGATTACAATTTGATTCTTTAAGACAACAGTAATATGCCCTGTTGGTAGATTAAATTATTTGTCATGATTAAGAATTCCAGTACTTTTTTGCTTCAAAAGTTTGTAATTTGTGAAATAGAATTCTGTCAAAATTTGAGATGCTACACCCAAATTTATGAACAATTTTAGCTGTTTGTAGTCATCTTATCTATGGGCATTGAAATTTTTGCAATCGTAATGTTTTTTATATCCACAAATGTAGTGCTGATATATAGCCCCAATTTTTTTTGAGCAAATACCGTATAGTGGGAAATTTTTAGAGGGAGTTAAATTTGGCAAATTGCTAAACTTTGGTGATTGGCGAATTAGTGGCCACGTGCCATTAAGCATGTGTATA
>NW_003547629.1:10132-13252 GCF_000090795.2 Amphimedon queenslandica | reverse complement strand
TTAAAGATGATGGTAAGCAAGCTTTGGTAGTTAGATATACTGTACATCTATTTATTTCATTTTCTCATTATACAGAATATCCAATGATTGTTGGTAATAGTCCCTCCTTCCAGCTCCTCTCATCAGTTGATGCTGATCCTCCAGTGTTTAGTTTATCATTTAATATCATGAATAGATCACCAACAATAGTCACTTGCTCTGTTGATAATGGAAGCCAGTTTAATGTAACTGATAGTGATCTGATACATACAGTAATAACAAACACTAATGATAATATTGAAGTACAAGTATTAGCAATGTTTAGAATGAGAATGTCTGGCCTATATGCCTGTTCTGTTACTACTGACAGAATTACAACGACACCTTTAGTATCTACTGGTATGACAATGAGGAATATTACTGGTAAGTGTAATTATATACCTATTCCTTGATCATATTAACTTATGTCTTTCTTTCTAAAGTAACGGGATCTCCATCAAACTTGGTCTATAACAGAGATAGTCTTCTCTCAGTCACACTAGGCTGGTCACCCTCAGCAGTGATCAGTGCTACTCCTCAGTATCATGTCTTTGTTAATAGCAGTAATGGTATTATTATGAATGACACTGCAAATACTATGCTGTCTTTCTCATTACGTCCTGATGATGAATATAATATTAGACTAGTAGCTACTGGTGAAGACTTACCAAGTGAAATAATCACTGTTACTGTTCCTCAAGGTATGATCCATAATGTATTTTGATTATTACTTTGATAACATTTTCATTTTCAGTTGTGAGTATTGATGTACAAGGGCCAGTTATGATGCCATTGGATCATTCTTCTTCCTTTTCATTAACCTGTACATTGACATTAGCTCTTGAAGTGAATAGTGCTACAGTACAAATGTACTGGGTAAATCCTGATCTCATTCCCTTCAATTCTACAACTGATGGAGGCATAGCTTTGAATACTTCAGAGCCTACAATGATATCAAGTGTTGACAGTGTTGTATATACACTTACTCTTAACTTCAGTTCATTGCAAGCATCACAAGTTGGAGAATACATTTGTGGAGCTTCACTGAATGATGGTACTGATACTGTTAATGTAACATCAAATTATTCTGTATCTGTTCAAGGTAAGTAGATCTAT
This sequence comes from Amphimedon queenslandica, assembly GCF_000090795.2. Lineage (NCBI taxonomy): Eukaryota > Metazoa > Porifera > Demospongiae > Haplosclerida > Niphatidae > Amphimedon > Amphimedon queenslandica. The sequence goes on along the minus strand of NW_003547629.1, from coordinate 12,118 downwards.
TAATAATTCACATTACTTTTTATATTTTTTATACAATGTAGTACCTTCCCCTGTGGTCACATCTATTGTTAATACAACAGGACGTATTTTTGAGAGCAATGATATTCAGTTATTGTGCTTCGTCACTATTACTCCACTGGATGTTGAACCTAATGTTAACGTTAACTGGTTTGGACCTAATGGACTCATTACAATGAATGATGCTAAGTATAGTGTTAGTACTGGGGAGATCAACTCAACAACTAATGGAAGTAGCTTAACATTCACTGCATCTCCATCAGATAATGGAACTGATTACTATTGTACTGCTAGTGTTGGATCTGCTAGTAATGTGAACAGGTTTGAACTGATTATACCATCAGATACTGTTACATCAACTAATAATACAGTCATCGTCGAAAGTGAGAAATATGCATGTATTTGTTTAAGTAATGATTATTATACATGTAATTCTTTCTCTCCTATTTAGTTGTACCTCTACCAATAGTGTCATTTAATGATGATGGTATTCCAGTAACAGGAGACCCATTCCAGTTAGTGTGTACTGGAACTGCACCAGTTAGTGCATATGTATCAAGTAATGCTACTGTTAGTGTTCAATGGCTTCTTAATGATACTGTGTTTACTGATGATACACTGGAAGGAGTCACTGTTACTAATAGTGGGTCTATGGCCACATTATCATTCAGTTCTCTTAATGCTTCTACTCATGAAAGAGATGATTATACTTGTGTAGCTACTCTTAGTATTCCTGATGTACCAACAACTAAAACAGCAAGCATGATATATAACCTCCAGACATTAAGTAAGCACATGTTTCATTAAAATAATTCTTCTTTCCATTTGTAGCTAATCCTGTTGTCTCTGTATTTGCTAGTCAACCTGTTTTTGCTAATCAGTCATATTCATTAAACTGTACTGTCACAATAGTAGCTGGAGACCTTAGTATAACATGGCTGGATGACAATGGAATTGAGCTCACTGGAAATGGAATGGATTTTAATTTAGCTAATGTTTCTGATACTGTACAAAGATATGATTTGATATTTAATTCACTGGACTATTCAGATATTGGAGCATACACTTGTCAAGCTAGTCTTACTGTTGATAGAGGTAATGTTTCCTTTAATGGATTTGGATCTGCTAATACAACTGTTAGTATAAGAAGTAAGTTAAAATTTACTAGTTTCACCATTTATAACTTCTATTTGCTCATACAGTACCTGTACCACAAGTATCTATTTCTCCTGATGGTAATTCTCCTTTTATTCGTGGAACTATTAGAACTGTTAGCTGTTCTGTTGTTTTCACTCTTCCTTTACCTACTAATCCTAACGTCTCATTTACTGTCTTCAAAGATGATGTTCAACTATCATTTGAGAATAGTTCCAGACTAATAGCAGTTCAGACTGGAACTACTGGTGCTCTTACCTTTCAACCACTCAATTTCTCTGATGCTGGTAATTATACATGTATTGCTACAGCAAGAGATGATGATGATGACCCATTAATAATACCAAGCAGTGCTTCTGATGAATATATTGCTACTGTACAAGGTAATGTACATGTACATGTAGTGTAAAATACAAATGATTGTTTTACTAATATTTTATAGCCATTCCTGTTCCTAATATCATATTCACTACTACTACTGGTAGATCACTGGGAGAGGGTTTAACTCTTAATTGTACAGTTGATGTGCTAGATGACCTATACAATATTAATGTTACTAGCAGTATAGTAAGAAATGGAGAACTGATTACTAGTGCTACTGGATCTGGTGATACTACAGCAATGATTATGATTGATTCATTAAGGTCGTCTGATGCTGGAGACTATCAATGTATTGTTAATATCACTCAACCTGATATAGACTATGAATTTAATGGAATGGAAACTGCCCAAGTGATACTTATATGTATGTTGAAATAGTTGAATATGTTTTATTTATTCATTGTTTTTATAGTACCAACTCCTCCAGTTATT
>NW_003547629.1:5504-9138 GCF_000090795.2 Amphimedon queenslandica | reverse complement strand
CAAGTCAACCTACTAATACTACCCTTGCTGTTACTGTTGAAAGTAAGGTTTATTGTGTACTACAATGAATACTGTTCCTCCATCGCCTACTCTTCTCTCCTTTTTGTATTTTCTCCTGCTCTCTGTTTATACACAAATACACATTCTCTTCTTTTATTCTGTCCCTACTTACCTTTTTTCTCTATTATCAGGTCTTCCTCCAATGACAGTAAATTTCTCATCAGCTGGTTCAGTTGAAGTTGGTCAGAGTCTAACTATAACATGTACCATAACAACAGTTGAGAGATTAGTAGTAACACCAATGGTTACTTTCATTAAAATGAATGATACAGATATGGAAATGCTCTCTAACTTAAATAGACCATACAGTATCACAACAGATGATACCAGTTCAGTTACTAACTATACTCTAATACTGGATCCAGTGAGGTTTGAAGATGCTGGAATGTATACTTGTATGGCTGAGTTTAATGTAACTGGTGTGAATGATACCAATGACCCTAGCACTGCTACTTACGATTATCGAGAGGATAGTGATATTTTTAATTTGACTGTTGACTGTAAGTTACTCTACTGTAATAATAAAGAATAAAATTTGAGTTATCAAATACTTTACTTTTTAAATCTCATTACAGTTCCACCAGTGATTGTTACTATATCAAAGGAACGTGATGATACATTATATGCAGGGACACCATTCTTCATTAAATGTGACATAATGTTAGATGCATTAGTTACTATACCAGTGACTGTCACTAATCAATGGACACGTGATGGTACTAATGTTCCTATGGATTCATCTGATGCTACCATTACTGAGGATCTCAATATGATCAATACATTATATCATAATGCAACATTAATGTTCTATCCATTGGATAATGCTGATGATAGTGGAATGTATACTTGTAATGTTGAAGTGACTGCTCCTAATAGTTACATGTATCTCAGGAATACATCAGCTAGTGCTAACACTTCCATTACAGTTATGGGTAAGTACATTTAGTATATACAGTATAATATTCTTGTGTAATTGTACCAAAGCTTTCATTAGCTTGATGTTCTGTTACTGTTAACAGTAGGTGCAAATGTACTATTATATTGTTCTTTTGGCTGTGAGTAAATGTATTGTGGATTGATTGTTGAAGCCTAATACAGTTCCATTGGTTTAAAGGCTGTCTTGAGGTCTTACCACTATGTAATCTGAAACCTTTCTATGACCCAATATATGTACACAGCAATGTGACCTTATTGTGAATTTTTTTTCTTTTCACAGCTACTCCAGAGCCAGTGGTAGAGATAGTAACTATGGGTATGGCTGAACCTGGTGAAGAATACATGTTAAATTGTACAGTGACAGTCGTTAATAGACTCATAGTCTCACCAGTGATAACATGGACTAAGAGATCAGCTAACAATGTTATTAGTGTACCTCCAGTTCTTATGACTGTATCTAATGTAATGAGATCGCTTTATTTGAGATTCTCTTCTCTCAATACTTCTGATGCTGGTCTGTATACTTGTGAAGCCTCCATTAATGTTACTGAGATATCAATGGTAGCAAGGAATAATGACACATCAAACTTACCATTAGAAAGTAAGTACACAATGATTATGATTGTGCATGATTTATGTATATTGCATTATAGTGTGTGTCACTATGTGTTATGCATGTTGTCATTCCTTGAGTACAATTTTGAAAGTTTTTTGTACAACCCATTGTTTTTTTCCAAAAAATGGCTTCAAAATCGCCCCCAAATTTTATTGCATTTTCTGATACATATTGATGTCCTTATGCTATATAGAAAGTTTGAGCTGATTCCGACCTCAACTTTTTGAGTTATGGCACCATTTTCAAAAATAGGCTAATTTCTACTATACCTGTGGGGAAAAACATGTATGTGCAGTACTGTACCTTGTAAATGCAAAGCAATTTTTAAAGCTAGATATACATGTACCTGTAATCCTACATTATAACTAATTTTTTGAATGCCTTAATTTTTAAATTATTTTTATTGAGTACGTAATTGTGTGTGCTTGTTATTGTGTTGTACAGTTTCCTTTTTGGTTACATGGTGTGCTTATTCCTTTCAATAATTGTTTTTAATTTATTTTATTTTAGTTCCCATTCCATCTGTTGATGTGAGCCAATCAAGGGAGAACTATTTCTTAGCTGGCAGTAACCTGATACTAACATGTGATATCAGTGTTGATATTAATGTTGATACACCATTCGCTGTTAACGTAACCTGGAACATGACTGATCAACAGATCATGAGTAGCGGTGATTTCGGAGATGAGAGTGCCCCTAATTCAATGAGGCTTGCTGATACAGATCGTGTTAATATCAGCCCCGTTATGACGAGATCAGGTTTCAATGAGTATAGATCAACTGTTAATTTCACTACATTGAGCAGTATTGAGGATTCAGGAACATATACATGTATTGTTACTATAGTACCAGCTCCAGCTTATGAATATGTAATGACTTCTGATACTAATTATATGAATGTTAACTTCACTGTTACTGGTAAGTATTAATGTGCATGTTTTGTACATGCATGCATGTGTATCACATTTGTATGTAATGTACAATTTTCTACTTCTAATGTAATTTATTTTGTATTTGGATGTGTAGTGAGCCTTTATGCTGTGTAAAAACTTTTAAGTTGATTCCAATTCTGATCATTTTAATTTTTTATTAAAAACCCTGTACTATAAAATGGCTGCAAAACATTTTGATGCCCAAAATGTTTAGCTCAATAATCATGTACATACATGTAGTGCATAAGTGTACTTTTTTAATATTATTAATAATGGTGATTTTTTTATAGATCCGATGATTAGAAATTTCTCTGCTTCTCCCGATTCATTCCTCGGTCTGGAGACATCATGTTCTGACTCGTATCGTTACGATAACTTCACTCTTACCTGTACAGCCACTAAACCAACCATAGTAATACCAGACCTGGTAATAGCATGGACACTTAATGGTACAATAGAAACTGGTACTGTGACTACTACTAGAGAGGATACTATGACTACCACTGTTACTAATATATTGAATTTCACCACCAGTACTGCTTCTGATTCTGGTACTTATAGATGTACTGCTAGTATTACTATACCTAATTCACCCGATATCACTACTAGTGAGGAAAGTACTGTGACTATAAGACGTAAGTGGCTATAATAATTATACATGTATATATACAATGTACAGTTATTTTATTTGCATACGTATGCTAATAATTGCATATACTTTTCTGTACAATTCTACCTCCTTCCTTTTTTTCTCCTCTCCTTTTTGCTCTATTTTTTAGCTCAAAGTTTACCTGTTGCTGCTACTAATGTCATGGCTACTGTAGGAGATGCTGCTAGTGCTACTACTGCTGCTATATCATTTACAATACCTAACATTGCCTATACACCTGAAACCTACGGTGTTAAGTATACTGGAGCAATCTTACAAACAGCAGAACAAACTTCTATGATAAGAATGAGCTCTGATGACATCACTGCAATTGACCAAGAATTTACAATCATGTTGACTGGCCTTGAGGAAGATAACACTTATACATATACAGTTGATTCTACCAACTGTCGTGGTACTACTAGTACTGCAGAGATGAGC
>NW_003547629.1:0-4589 GCF_000090795.2 Amphimedon queenslandica | reverse complement strand
CTGCCACTGTTACTGCTAGCACTGTCATTGGGTTTGGACCTATATCTATTACTAGTGGAAGAACACTACCAGACAGTGAGTTATCACTCTATCTCCTTTCTTCATTCTTATTACTTCTCATTATTTTTAATAGTTTCCAGTCCTCCTCTATTGGTGACAAGGGATATTACTATATCTGGTACAATATTCACTACATTACCCTCAGTGGATAATCACACCATTAATGTGACATGGTCTCCTCCTACTACACCAAATGGACGCATTATGACCTATGTCATTGAAGTTGATGGATATATTACTAGAAATAGATTGATAAGACGTACAATTACTGATGTTGACAGAGACTCTTTTACAGTACTGATTACTGATAATGCATTAAGTAAGTGGGTCACTATTAAGCATGGCCACATTACATTACATGTACATCAACTTTAATTGTTTATAATTAAAGGATCATAATTCCTACTTTACTTCATGTTTTATTTGTTGTGTTTTTTAGCTCCTGGTGTACCATATAGTGTCACTCTGGTTGCTTATAATGAGTTTGGTAGAGGAATGCCAGTTAGAGTTATTGTCTTTACTAGAGTTTTGAGTAAGTATATACTGTATGTATACAGTATGTGTACATGTACATGTACATATGCATGTATTCTATTTGTATTTGTGATGTGCATGTAATATCTTGTTTTTATATCTTCCTTCATCTATTGTACATGTATGTATAATCTACCGTATGGAAGGAAATTTTGGAGGTAGTTAAATTTGGCAAATTTGGCGTTTTGATAGCCATTTGCCAAAATAAAAGTCCGCCATTTTGAGCTATTATACGCATGCTCCAATGGGACGTGGTCACAAATTCACCAGTCACCAAAATTTAGCAATTCACCAAATTTTAGTCCCTCCAAAAATTCCCACTATACGGTATCTTACATGCATCTTTCTTTTATTTGCTTCATCTCTTATCTTTTCTCTCCCCCTCACCCACTCCAGCTCCTAGTGTCTCTCCTAGTAATGTCCAAGCTGTGAGATCTGATGACGGTACTAATATGACTATTACTTGGGATGCTGTGTCTCTTACACAAGCCCGTGGTTTCTTTGAATACACAATAAGACTGAGAAGATCCAGCAGAAAGAGACAGGCAGGAGATTTAGTATATAGAGTCCCTTCTACTGAGACCAGTTATACTGCTACTGATCTTGATGATCAAGCTACTTATTCTGTATCAATGGGTCTGTCTGTTGATGATGGTTCAGGCCAGGGACCTATTGCTGGACCTACTAGTCCACCCATTGAGATATCCTCGCCAGGTTAGTTCATTAATAGCAGTACAGTGTACATGTATATATGCCATGTATTGTACTTGATATAGGGTAGTAGATAGATTAGGTTAGTTGTTTGAGTGAAGCCCTTAGTTCTTGTAGTTCTGTTTGTATTACATTGTATGTCTGTAGATGTACATTCTTTTAATTAATGTTGCTTATTATACAACTTTGATTTTCTATTGTTCTTCCTATTTTATTATTATTATTATTATTATTATTATTGCTTTTATATTGTTGTTGTTTTATTATTATTACTTTCTGTAGCTTCTACTGCTCCACCAACTACAAGTTCTAACATCAATACCAGTAAGTTATCATTATTTATTTATTTATTTATTTATTTATTTATTTATTTATTTTTCTTGTTTTTTAGTTATTGGTATTGTTGTTGGTGTAGTCCTAGCTCTACTCCTGATTGTATTAATTGTTGTCATTATAATATTCATTGTTCGGTGAGTTTAAGAGAAATACCCTCTCCCCTCTCTCTCTCTCTCATATGTGCATGCATGAATATTCTATCTTCCTTTTGTACATGACTACATGTTTATGTACATGTATGTTGTACATACTACATGTACAGTATATTGCGCAAAACTTTCAGTGATAAAAATTTTTCTAAAAGTGGTAAACTTTTACAAATAATCTGATTTAATTAATGAGCCTAATCATGCAAGCATTACTCTAATAATAATACAATTAAAATATTAGTATTTTAGAACTAAACAGCCCACTTGTAAAAATATTTAAAGTTTTGGGTTATACCATGTACATGTATATGCATATCTTTCTCTTTTCTATGATTCACTATCTCTTTTATGCACACTCATTTTACAGTCGAGGCAAGCAAGCCGATAAATTCAATATTAGCGGCAAATCAAAGAAGAAAGATTTATTTGAGTTGCTCGAGTCTAACCCACTGACGCCAACGAACACTACTTCATTCAGACAGTTGGATGATGGACCTGATGCTAATGGAGCCTCAGCCCCAGTGGTAACAGGAGCTGATGGACAGGAGGATGATGATGTTAAGGAGAAGCCTGATGATCGTCTTGATGAGGAAATGAGTATGTCATATATTGTATAATGTATATTTGTACCTAGCAACATTTTACTTGGAAATATAGACAGCTTTTACAGTACATTAATATAATAATGTAATAGTACACATCTTTGCTACTATCAATCTACATGTATTTTGCTGGTTCAATGCTCAATACTCACCAGGTTACAATTGATCAAGTGTCCATTAGCATTAGTAGTGGGTGGATTAAGTGGTTTCCATTCTCCTCCTTTATATAACCTAATGATAGTAATATGTACAATGGTGTAATGGTAGGATAATACATGTACATGTACATGTACCGTACAAGATGATTTATTGGCAAGGAATTAGTATTGGCAGTTGGTGGATCTATGAAGAAATTGCCAATATAAAATTCGCCGTTTTGTTTTAATCTGAGCATGCTCAATGGTACATGGCACAAAATTGTCAATATAAAATTCGCCAAATCATCTTGTACGGTATATGTTAATTTTGTGTTGAAATATTTAGCACTTAGGCTTTAGTTTTTGTTATTGGAAGTCAATTTAATGTTATCTTTTTGAAACTGTACATATGTACATTTGTATTATTTAATTTCTTATTTCTCTTTTCCCAGTTCTTGAGAGAATGAAACCAATTGCTGTTGCCAGTTTCCACGAACACGTTCAAGAGATGCACGTTGACTCTGACAAAGGATTTGAAATGGAGTACAAGGTAGGTGTGTCTGATGGGTGTGGTCTAACATTCAAAATATTTTGTCTCTTTTAGTCTGTTCCAATGCAAACTGAGACAAGCTTTGACATTGGAAGGAACGAGGGAAACAAAACTAAAAATAGATTTGCCAACATCTTCCCATGTGAGTCGTTGCTACCTTAAATAGGATTGAGCTATTTTTAGAAACACTCATCCTTTACAAGCTATTATTAGAAATTTACAAAATGAGCTACCGTATAGCGAGAAAATTTGGTGGAGTAAAATTTTGGCTATTTGCCAAATTTTTAGTCTCCAATTTGATAGGGTTCCATAGAAGCATGCATAGAGTTAAAATTTGGCCAAACTTTTAACCTTCAAACCTCTTAAAGTCAATTTGCCAATTTTAAAACTCCAAATTTTTCTAGCTATAGATTAATTTTGAGTTATTATTTTGTATGCTAGGCCTGCTGGGCTATTTTTAGTAACAACCCTCCAAAGCTATTTTTAGTATCACTGCTCCAATAACTGTTATTCTGTTGGTATGCCCACTGTTATTGTATGGGCCATTACTTCCTAGTGAACATTTACACAACTATCTATTGTTAAGGAGTGACTAGTACTACCATGTCTGGCCTTATCATAATTGATAAATTCTTAGTATTGTATGTACATGCACATGTAAGCATTATTCTTTATTAAGGGCACTACATGTACATGTACACATGTATATTGTTTGAGTATTCAATGTACTTAATGTCTGATAATGTATTTACATTTAAGTTTATAGCTGTACATGTGTATGTGATGGGGGAGGTTAAGTATTGAGCTTATGAAGATTGTGAATTTCCTGGTATAAAGTGTTTACCGTTATACCAACTACTAGTACTATTGTTATTATATTATTATTATTGTTATTATACTTGTAATTTTCTGGATAAGATTTAGTCTTTATACATGTACATGTACATACATTAACTTATTTATTATTATTTTATTTATTTTTAAAGATGATTTCTCACGAGTGAAGCTAACAGAGTTAACTGGTGTTCCTGATTCTGACTATATCAATGCTTGCTATATTGATGTAAGATACTAAACACTATACATGAATGTATCTATTTGTTTATTATATTTTAGGGTTACAATAGAAAAGACTGTTACATTGCTGCACAAGGTATGTATCATTTTTGTTAAATAAATTTATGCACCTGCTACATGTACATGTACATGTATATGTGTATGTAAATGTATACATTATAATGGAAATTTCAAGTAACTGGAATTTTAGCTAAAGTTTACTTGTATGCATGTACATGTACATGTTTTACTGTATGCATTTGGTAACGTATGTCTTTTCTTTTATGTAATGTGTAATAAATATCTCAGCCGAATAATAATAGTGTTATTATTTTTTTGATTGATTTAATGAAGAGTTAATTGTTAATATTATTTGTCGATCTCTCTTACAGGTCCTCTTCCTTCTACTGTGGCTGACTTTTGGAGAACAATATGGGAGTATAGGATCAACCAC
>NW_003547628.1:10683-15688 GCF_000090795.2 Amphimedon queenslandica | reverse complement strand
CCGCTCAAGTGTCCCGGCAAACAAGGATAGCTCACGCCTATTTATAGAATGCGTGGGCGGTTTCCAATCCCTGTGGGTGTAATATCTATGAAGTAAGCAGATCCAGCATTCATGGGTGCCTGTATCACTATACGTTTGCCACCTATAGCACCTGTAAGTATAAGTAAATGTCATTAACATAAATGAATACACAACTGTTGGGCCAATGATGTACCTATACAATTAGAAATATTCCACATAGATTCAATCCCTTTACTTATCTCAATCCATTTTTCTTCAGTTGATGGTGCATTTAAGTATATTGAATTTAAAGCATCCCATATAGCATTACAAGTGTCGTTCAAAATTAAACACACAGTTGAACGACCAAGGCGAAAGTTAAACGAAATACTAACCTGAGATATTCCAAACCATAGTTGTAAATGTACAATTATTAGAAATACCTGAGAGTCTCCTGTTGCCAAGTATCCGAGTGTCACAGCCAGTTTCTCAGCAGGGCTCACTTTGGGAAGAGAAGAAGAGTCATAATGATGACGATCTATCAATGGCTTTATCTTACATAACAATTGCTATAGAAACCAGCATCTAATATTTTATGGTACAAACTTTGTTTAGGAGATGATCAAACCGCTCCTTGGACATTCTAATGTATCTGAAATAACTTTCTGGGTCATTAAGTGTCATCTCTTCAACGAGACTGTGGTTATCACCATAATTGTGCTATCATTAAAAAATGTCATGGACCCACACACTTTAATTTTTTCTACGCAGTCTTCTTCAATAAAGCAACAAAATCACTAGTTCCATGTCAACGAGCAACTCCATTTTAGTTTGTAGGTGAAGTCTACAACACCCGTATCCGTTAATTAAAAGGATCTACGAGACTACCCACTTGTTGACAATAATAATAATGAATCATGAAACCGCAGGTGTACACGTTTTGCATTAGTGCAGTAGTAAGCACAAACGATTACTTTTTGAATTCTGAATGCAGCTTTACTGCTACTTTTGTTGGCTGGGCTAGAATTGGAACCCAAACTTTACATTGTATTCCTTGTGATCCTAATTTAGGCGAGCCTGAGCTCGCCCCACTAATGGGAGAAAACGTCTGTTTGTACAGGTAGTAGGATTCTCTAACTATTATTAATGTTAAATACTCTACTATAATTTTGCTCACGTGCATGCACACAAGCCAATATAAGCCATATGCTTGCTACAAAAATTAACCAGTATTCAGCAATTTTTCACGTGGCAGCATTTTTACAGTGAAGTCAGGGAAATGAATGAAGAAGAAGCTCGTAAGAGTCGTCGTAGGGAGCTCTACAGCCAGAGAATGGCTGCAGAGTCGCAGCTAGAGCTCGTAGAGATGCTGAGACTTTTGAAAAGAGTGAAGCTAGCCTAGCCCCTATAAGAGCCGTGGACAGAGCTCGCAGAGATGCTGAGACTCCTGGAGAGAGAAGCTAGGCTAGCCGCAAGAAGACTGAGAAACATGGCTCACCGAAACGCCAGTCAGGAGAGATCTAGGGCTCAATCAAGAAGAGCTAACAAGACTCCTGCTGTTAGAGACCACCGTCTAGCAGCTGACAGAAGCAGGTGTCAGTCAAGAAGAGAGCAAGAGACACCTGCTGATAGAGACTACCGTAAAGCAGCTGACAGAAGCAGGTCTCAGTCAAGAAGAGACAGAACATCAAGGGACGATCAGGAGTCTCAATCTACCAATCTAAGAGAAATGGTGGGATTTCATAAAAGTATTTCATCTCTCACTTTCTCGACCTGTGAAACATGTTTGGAACAGTTTCCAAACATGTCAGTTTCCAGACAGCCAAATGGAGTCAATGAATGCTGTAGGTGTGCTACTGACAAGCACATTCCTAAGCTCTACTCGTCTGGAAACAACATAAACCCAGGACCAGTACCACCAGTTACAGGTATAGTTATTTAATTCATTTTTATAATTAATTTGATACTAGTGGTATGTTAGTGGGAGGTCTGTTTATACGGCAATGAGAAAGCCACATACAAAGTCACTTTGATGCATGTATTATTATTTTTATTATATTAGGATTTATCACAAGCAGAGGAAATGTTGGTGTCTGCTATTACGCCAGTTATGTCCATTTACAGGCTACCCCATGGACAGTGTGACTATAGTGGACATGTCATCAACATTCCTCAAGACTTCAAGTCCTTTGCCACCAGATTACCCCGCCTGCCAGCTGAGATCAATATTGTGGTTGTTTGGAAGGAAAAAGAGAGGACACACAAGGACTTTCAAGTTCGCAGGAGAGTCGTCGAAGAATCTCTGACTTGGTTGATGGCCAATAATGTCTACTATCAGAAGATTGGAGTTAGTTTGGATCAGGACACATTGGCCAGCTACCTGAGGATGGAGACCTCTCTGACCTCCGTACATTTCAGCCAGTAGAGTTTCAAAGCGGAACAACATCTAATGACACTACCACCACTGAAGATGAAGAAGGGTATTCGTCATCATTTGTACCTAATTCTGCACCACCAGCTACTGAGAGGGAAACCATTGAGCAAGCAACGTAATCATTAGGACAGCCACAGTCATCTTATCTCATGTGGCCCAGTATTGGAGGGACTCCTATCAATGAGTTCCAGACTGAGGGATACTTCTCAATGGCATTCCCTATTTTATTTCCTACTGGTAAGACTGTATAATTATGCCGTGATAAATTGACATATTGTATTAGGTGCTGCTTATTTCAATGGTACTCAAATGAATGGCATTACAGCTGGTCATTACTTCACTCACCTTATGAAGTATGATGATAGAAGATTCGCTAAGCTCCCTCGGTTTCGTTTCTTTGCTCTTCACACTGAAATACGATGGCGTGCTAATGCCACAGGTCAAGTTTACAAGAGACAACATCCTGGTGAAGCTCACCTTACTGTAGATGATCTTCGTGACATGATCAGTTGTGAAGGAGAAAGGTTCTCAAATAAAGTCGTTCATTATGGGGCAAGTCTACGTGGCACCAGGCAGTACTGGTTTAGAGAGAGGAACCATCTCATTGCTATGATAGACACTCAGGGACTGTCCACCATCTTCTTCACTCACAGTGCTGCTGATCCCCAGTGGCCAGAGTTAGCCAACCTCATTTGTCCTGAAGATCTAGCAGGCTCATGTGAAAGCTGTTATTGATAACTCTGCTTTAGCCGACTGGTTCTTCTACTATAGAATTCTGAAGTTTTTTGATGCTTTTTATATCCATACTCTAAAAGCCACAGACTACTGGATGAGGTTTGAGTGGCAACATCGTAGTCCCTCATGTACATGGACTAGCTTGGCTACCCAATGCTCTTAATGTCGAGCACCTTTTATCATCACAACCTGATCTTGTGGAGTCAACTAAACAACAGATCATTGAGTATGCTGACAACATAATCTCTACCATTAATCCTGCTGTCCTTCCTGATGGCAGTAATTTCAGTGATGCTCCACCCCCTACAGTTGATCCACATATCTGTAACAAGCCATACTCAGAAGTAACAGATTTTGAAGAAGACTTGACTGATCTAATAGCCACATGCCAACAACACACTTGCTGTTCAGAGTCCTACTGTTTCCGTACACGTAATGGAAAGCAGGAGTTTCGTTTTGGATTTCCTAAAAATCTTAAGGCACAAACAACCATCAACATCACTGAAGAGGAGCCTGTAATTCTCACTGCATGTAATGATGGGATGCTTAACAGCTTCAATCCCATTCAAATAACATCCTGGCATGCTAATGTGGACATGCAGTACATTGTATCAAGGAACAGGGTTGTTCAGTACTGCACCATGTATGTCACCAAAAGTGAGACTAGGTCACAGTCTTTGAGGGATACTTTTACCAACATTGCTTGTTCTTTGAAAGAAGGTAATCGATCACTCAAAGCTGTCCAGAAGCTCCTCATCAACTGCTTTGGAGATAGGGACTTTTTAACACAAGAAACCTGTCACCTCCTATTACAACTCCCCTTGTACAAAGCATCAAGGAGTTTCATCAACCTCAGTCTTGATGGCTCTAGAGAAGTTCAAAACAATACACACGAGGGAGAGAGGGTGACAGCTCATTCTGTGTTGAATCACTATACATCACATCCAACCACTTCACAGTTCAACTCAATCACTCTATTGGATTTCATTTGTCAGTACACAGTACTGAAGGAGTTAAGTAATGAACCAAAGATGAGGAGTAAAGAAGTGATAGTGTAGTGAATGGTAAACTGTGTATCTATTATTATTATTATTATTATTATTATTATTACAGACTAATAATATTGTGGTTACATATTATTATTTTCACGCATGCGCACATTAATTATCAGTTGTCTGACTCATGCTCACTCTCTCTCTCTTCTCTCTCTTCTGTTTTGTTTGGACATCTCTCATTATCACTTCTAATCGTTCTATTAACGACTCTTTGAGTCCTATTATTGAAAGAGATTGTTTATTAACAAATATTAGTTTGGTTATAAGCCAACAATAGTCACTCCCAAATCATATTGTTCGCCAGTTCCCAACTATGAACAGTACTACTGTCAGTCTCTGATGCAGCACAAACCATTCAGAGACATTAATGAGTTAAAGACTGGCTTCAACTCCTTCACTGAGGCTTTTGCTGATTTCCTTCCGTCTGGAAATGTTCCTAGGAGTATATACTCAGGCTACAGCAGCACTTCAGTCAAACAGAGACCACTAAGGAGATGAAGAGGTATGTTTTATTGTTTCTAAATTTCGTGTGTATTTTCATCTACATTACCATTGTTATTTTATTAATGTTAATTTCTTATTGTTGAATAACTATTATTTATTTATAGAGTTCACAAGATGATAAACAACAGAAACAACATCAGAGAGCACAAGAGGAGTAGATGCTGATCTATGAATGTGTCAGTCAACTCCAACCTGATGTATATTTATCACAGGATTATGACTGGTTAGCAGAGGCACAATTATATCTCAACATTGAAGAAGCAGCCAGTTTCATTGC
>NW_003547628.1:0-9989 GCF_000090795.2 Amphimedon queenslandica | reverse complement strand
AGAAGGTAATCGATCACTCAAAGATGTCCAGAAGCTCCTCATCAACAGCTTTGAAGATAGGGACTTTTTAACACAAGAAACCTGTCACCTCCTATTACAACTCCCCTTGTACAAAGCATCAATGAGTTTCATCAACCTCAGTCTTGATGGCTCTAGAGAAGTTCAAAACAATACACACGAGGGAGAGAGGGCGACAGCTCATTCTGTGTTGAATCACTATACATCACATCCAACCACTTCACAGTTCAACTCAATCACTCTATTGGATTTCATTTGTCAGTACACAGTACCGAAGGAGTTAAGTAATGAACCAAAGATGAGGAGTAAAGAAGTGATAGTCACTCCCAAATCATATTGTTCGCCAGGTCCCAACTATGAACAGTACTACTGTCAGTCTCTGATGCAGCACAAACCATTCAGAGACATTAATGAGTTAAAGACTGGCTTCAACTCCTTCACTGAGGCTTTTGCTGATTTCCTTCCGTCTGGAAATGTTCCTAGGAGTATATACTCAGGCTACAGCAGCACTTCAGTCAAACAGAGACCACTAAGGAGATGAAGAGGTATGTTTTATTGTTTCTAAATTTCGTGTGTATTTTCATCTACATTACCATTGTTATTTTATTAATGTTAATTTCTTATTGTTGAATAACTATTATTTATTTATAGAGTTCACAAGATGATAAACAACAGAAACAACATCAGAGAGCACAAGAGGAGTAGATGCTGATCTATGAATGTGTCAGTCAACTCCAACCTGATGTATATTTATCACAGGATTATGACTGGTTAGCAGAGGCACAATTATATCTCAACATTGAAGAAGCAGCCAGTTTCATTGCACAGGAGAAACAGAGAACCACACCAACTCCATTCACCACCACTGCTACACCAGACCATCTTCAAGGAAGGCAGCGTGATGTGTATGACACAATAAAGGTTCACTTTGAACAAGGTGATGATGATCCACTACACATCATTGTCAATGGTACAGCTGGTACTAGTAAATCATATCTCGTCAACTGTTTGAGGCTATTGCTTGGTACCAGTCTTAAAGTAGCAGCACCAACCGGAGTGGCAGCTTTTATTATTGAAGGAAGGACACTACACAGTCTCCTACACATACCAGAGAGGGGTGACTTCAAGGATATGGAAGGCATCAACCTACAGAACATCCAGGAAGAGCTGTCAAACATCAAATATCTCATTGATAAGTTGTCGATGGTTTCTAGGAAGACATTTGGGATGATTGACAGGAGGTTGAGACAAGCTTTTCCTCACAAGTCACAGGTACTGTTTGGTTGGTGCTCTGTCTTACTCTTTGGAGACTTTGGCTAACTACAGCCAGTGTTTGGACTTCCTCTCTATACCACACAGACAAGTTCAGATCTTGCAGACCAGGGGTACAGAGCTTATAGTCAATTCACTAAAGCTTTCACTCTGACTCAAGTGATGAGGCAGTCTGGACAGGATCCTGAACAAATCAGATTCCGTGAAATTCTTCTTTGCCTTACAAATGCTTAAACAACAAAATTGGGAACATCTCATGGAACAGACACCAACCAGAATAACAAATCAGTCTCCCTTTGTTAATGCTCTTAGACTATTCCCAATGGTTGAAGATGTTTCTGACTACAATGCTAATAGATTATTGGAATGTGGCCATCCTATTGCTGAGATTAAGGCAGTACACACTGGAGCCAATGCAAGCAGTGCATCTCCTGATGATGCTGGTGGTTTGGATCTAGAACAATTGAAGCTATCTGTTACCTGAGAGACAAACTACCTGCCCTACCATTGGTTGTGATGGTACAGTTTGATCACTATTCAGGACCAGATATGTACAATGGAACAGTACCAATCACGCTATTATGGCGAAGTTGGTCTTCTTCAGGTGGTCAATGTTCACGCCATCAACTACCACTCTAGCAGTGACAATACACAAATTTCAAAGACTCACTCTGGTCTAAGTGGTCATTGACGTAGGGAATGAGTTCTCTTGTGGATTGTCATTCGTCACCTGCTTAAGAGTAAGAAAGTTGAGTGACATTCTATTTGTACCACCATTCCCTCTCGAACGACTAACTAGCATTGCTAGAAGTTGTCGTTTTCATGAGAGGAAGGAGGAGGATCAACGACTACTGTCTCTTCAAGAAGGACCACCTCTTGAAGGTAATGGAGGAAGAGTCAATGGATGTCCATGTAGAAGTCAGGACACTATCTCCACAGGCTGTTCATGAGAATGAACATATGGAGATTAATCTTCGATGGAGTGGATGACACAGTCTTCACTATCACCATAGGAGGGAGAAGAAAAGTGGACAATGAAATTAAGTTTCCTTTGAAATAAGATAAGTACTTCATCACAGATCCACATATTTAATCTTTGATAATATTCGTTTAACACCTTTACTTGGTTGCCTTCTTAATATACATGTACATACAGTCTATCCTCTTTCTTAATCTACTTGTCCTCTCTCTCATACTTGTAACATGCACCCGCCACTCTTCTTTAATGTTCCACCCTCTTCCAATTAATCTAATGTACATGTAACATGCATCCTCTCCTCTTTCTAAATCTAATGTACATATGTTATACATGTAATATGCATTTTCTCCTCTTTTCCTTCATTTTTTTGCTCTTTCCTTTCCTTTCTCCCCACTTTACTGAAAGTATATATTTAGTCTCTTAAGTAGAAGTAAATACAAGCCAAAACCAACATTGATTAAATATAAGAAACATTTACTTGCAGATTACTCATTTTTCCTCCCACTAATATAGATTAGTTTCAACCCAAGACATAATTTTTAGTACTAGAGGTATATCAGAAGGAAGACCAAGATTGACACTTCAATGGAGAAAAGGATACATGTACACACATGTAGAAGGCCCTACCTTTTAAGTCTGTTCATGTGGCAATGCTGTCATTCTGTTTGTCATTTCACGCTGTGGGTGGTGGCTATACAGCTAGTACTGACAGTTTGCTTAGTTAAGTGAAGAAAGGATGAAAAAGAAGGTTCTATGTAGGTGGGTGGTGGTCTGGGGTGCCAGCAAAGCAGTGGCACTTTTTCGCAACAGTGCTGGCCACTGTTCCCTCAAAATGGAGCACAATACCACTGCAAAACAATAACAGTAATTATACAGACTAGACAACATAACTTTGTAATTTTATTTTGTCAAATTTTTAATCATATTTATGTACTCAATTTATATGATCATTTGCATAAATCTACACAGCTGCTGGCTCAGGCTCGCCCCTTTAATGTTCTATATTCTTCTGCTATATCTACTTTGTATTTGAAACATGTTGGTACTAATCATTTCCAAGCCGTTAGGTTTATTAATATATCTGAAGCATTGATTGTTGATGGAAAGTGGGCATGGAGAATGGGAGGTTCATCTTCTTAAAAACATTAATTGTTTAGTGTCACTTCTATTTCACTGGTAGTACATTGTGAGTGATGTCTGAGTTTGTGAAAACCATTGCTGCATATCAACCAGTAATGCTCAGTATCAAGCGATCATACTGCATTCAGGAAGTGAGATTTATCAATGTATATAACAGTGAATATTGATTACTGTAATGGACAGGGAGAGGGTGTGAAAGATTTTTACTGTTATTTTGATTTTAGCATTAATTTCAAAATTGTGTGACTATCATTTTATGTAAGACAGAGGGTTAGGAAGGGATGAATCTTATCTGGATTTTGTTTGTGGCTTATTCTACATGTTTATAACAAACACGTG
Source organism: Amphimedon queenslandica (assembly GCF_000090795.2). NCBI lineage: Eukaryota > Metazoa > Porifera > Demospongiae > Haplosclerida > Niphatidae > Amphimedon > Amphimedon queenslandica. The sequence continues at coordinate 6,241 of NW_003547628.1, read as the reverse complement.
CTTATGGATCTTGGCACTGCTGAAAAAATTAATTTTGAAGGACAAGACAAATTTGAGAGTAACTATAAAAGTTGTTATTATACTTGTACATTTAGTATCATTCAAGCAGTGATTTAGTACATATATTAATGATCATCATACATGTTAATGGCTGCCGTCAATGCTGTGCACATTACTTATATGTTAATGCTTGTTAGCTGATGTCGCGCATTATGCTGCCATCAATGTTGTGCGCACTATTATGTTAAGGCTTGCCAGCTGATGTAGCACATTTGAATGATGGTGCTGTATGCATAATATATGCTTGCCAGCTGATGTTGCACATCTCTTGTTGATGATTGTTGTAACATGTGCATGTTCTCCTTAACAAAAAAATGTTTGCACATTGGAAGGTAAATATGTCATTGGATATTAAGCACGTCATGAAAGTATCTTAACTGAGGATAGCATTAGTAAGCATTATTTTGTCTAAAATACATGCATGCACATACATGTATGACCGAACAGAAACATTGTAATTCCTAACATTATCATTATGATTATATATGTCACATTCATGCTTTATACAGGTACTTGGCACAAGGACTACAATGTGGTGTTGAAGAGTGACGTCTGACTCGAAATGAGACTCAAAAGTACATCTGTGAAACATAAGGTGTATCATGCATATACATGTACATGTTTATCACAGAGTATTGTACATGTAGTAGATTGGTAGTGCATTTTTGTACTTGTAACGCTTGATGATTATCATGCAGGCAATATTATTCCTCTTATAGTTTGATTTATTGGATGTATAATGGGTTTACAAGGAATATAAAAGCTGATGAGATTACTAATAAAGTTTGTTCTTTATTTTTTGTACTATTGTTATTAGCCAGTGAGTTTACATTGCTTGCTTTTGATATGTTTCTATTATTGTGCTTTACAGGTAATTACAGCTAGAAATGATTTGCTGATTCAGCAATACTTTTCTTGATATTGGAATGTGCAATATAATTAGGGCAATTCTAGATTTAGATTGTTGTGACTAAATTAATTTCTTTCTTAAATGTACCTAATGTTGTGTTGTAGCTCCTAGATAAGTAGTTGCATTACGCAGTAGGAGGTGCCACTTTACATCTGCCTAGGTTTCATATTACTTTAGTCTTAGCAATGGAGTATTTATTAAGATGGAGAGTATTATGAGATGTTTTATGTATTTTGGTATGGGTTATGACCCTTGTGAAAATTGTAAGCAAGATCTGACGTGATTTCTTTTCAAGTTCATGTAAGAATCTTGGATTTTTCTTACCAGATCTTGGAATTTGGAACAAAGATATTGTGTGGTCACTTATGATTGTGATGCTAAGAATTAACTGTGATCAAACATGATCTTGCATTAATCTTTGGTGATGATTATGCAACGTTTTGCTACAAGATCATACAAGAATTATTGCCTTTTTCTTGTCTGATCTTCAAATTTGGAAGAAAGATATTGTTTGGTCTTTAATGACCATGATGCTAATAATAACCTTTGCTAATCTTAGTGAAAACTTAACATGATTATGAATGATTTTGCATTGTAATAATAATTATAATTATTAACATTGTAAAAGAAAATCAATAATTATGTCTAAGTGAAATAAATGTATTAGACTTATTAAACTGCCTAAGAATTCTAAATAAAGACCATTACTTAATGTTTGACGTCTTTATATTTATGATTAATTGTATGCTGAACTTGTGAGAAGTCATATCCAGGAAATTTAGAATCTTAGCAGCCTAAAAAAGTGCATATGTACCTAATTGACAATAATGTATAATAACTAATGAATTATCAGCTTCACTCTAAGAATGTAATTGAGTACGAGCACTTTTTTTTCTCTGAAATAATATCCCTCTTTTCTGTTCTTTTGTAAATAACTATTTTAGCAATACTCTAGCATAAGCATTAGCATCTCTAGCTTCAATATTGTTGAGATTGTATCCATTCCACTGCACAATGAACTTATTAAGAAAAATACATATTTAACTTACCATAAAATCTGAGTCTTCATTTTCTTTCTTAGCAACATTTATGTGCTGCATTTTTTGCATGAAGTATTCTAACTTTTTATCAATTTATATAAGTAATTCCTATTAAAACATCCAATAAAATTGTAGCATCGCAAAGTACATCTAGACTAATTTTTAATGTAATGTTTTATAATAATTGGCTAGACTTAATTATTAGTTGTTTGCATTGTCCATAGTAGGTCCTATAAATATTCCTATAGACAATTGTAGGAATATTTTTACACTGTTACACTTCCTTAGTTACATTACAACATACACTATAATTACATGTATAAGCATACCACAATATTAGATTGCCTTGATAAAGTACTTGATTTTGATGATCCTCCTTCAAAAATAACAGTTGCCTCGTCTAATAAAGATTTAGAGTGTTCATGGAGTAAGTCATACTGTCAGTATTCAAATTTAACGTAACAATTAACGCCAACTTGCTTCATATTCTATGCCACTCTTCTTACGTCTGCTTTGACTAGCTGATTCAGAATTTTGTCTCATTGTTCCTTTCATATAAGTCACTTCAGTAATAAAACTTGAAGACAAATATATACAAGTGCCTTTAGTAGTACCTATTCCATTGTTAATAACAAATTCCTGTGACTCATTTACAACCTGGATTTAGTTTAAATATTGCATGAGGCAATTGTAAAATTAACTGTTCCAGATTGTGAAAACATCAATTCAATGAAGGCCTTTTCACAATACACTAATTATTCACAATAATTACATTGGCTCAATTATGTGTATCATTTTTTGTTCCTACATACACTATAACTGTTACCACAACATTAGATTGCCCTGATGAAGTGATTGATTTTGATTATCCTCCTTGTAAATAAACATATGTTTCTTGTATTAAAGATTTAGTGTCATCATCCTGTCAGTTTTAAATTAAGCTACAAACAAATGCCAACACACTTCGTGTTCTATGCAACTTTTCTTAGGTCTCCTTTGACTAGCTGATTGAGAATGTTGTCTTTTTGTTCCTATAGTAGTCAATCCTTTTTAACAATCAGTAATAAAACTGTAAGGCAAATGATACAAGTACCTTTAATTTTACCTGTTGTAGTATTGTTCATAACAAACTCCTGTGACTCATTAATAACCTGGATTTTTTAGTATGAGACAACGGTAAAATTAATTGCTATAGCTTGTAAAATATCAATTCAGTTAAGGCCGTTTTACAAACAATAGGTACTTAGGGACAGTATTAGCTGAATTATGTATTATTTGGTGTTCCTTTTGTAATTCTTTACATTCATCTTATTCATAGAAGCAGCAGAACTTTGTAGCATTTTGTGTTCTTGATAAGCTTTTACATTAATTTCATTTTCAATTATTACCATTACTTTTGCTACTTTAAAAAGGCTTTTTAAAAGTCATATGATGTTGTTACTTCTTTCCTTTTGGGAGCCTGCTGATGAACTTTTTGCCTTTCACTGACATGCATGTAAATATTTCATGTTTATTAACTACTTAGATTGTAATCATTCATTAGGAGTTAAAACTAAAAGGTTGAACCTATATTACAATTGACACAGCACTCATAGGTATTAAAATCATGAACTTAAGGTTTGACCTTCAAATTTAGGAACCTTTACCAAGCATTTATACAGCTAAAGTAACCAAATTATACATAAATTATCTTTTGTAATAGTGACATCATATGTCCTTCCATTCTTCGCCTCATATATCACCTCATTAACATCATATAGATCAACTAGCTCTAAATCTTCACCATTCTCTTTAGTAAGCTTATGAATGAAAACTTTGTGTACTCTGCCAATTTTATTAGATGTCACATTCATATCATTGTATGTAATGTTATTTTCTTCTGTTTGTTGACTACACTACCTCTGAGATGAACTGGAGTCTGCCTGCTTCTAGAGGTTTTTCTGATTGGTTGTTTAGGAGTAGAATGAGTTGTCTGTGGCTGCGCTCTTCTGGGCGGTTGATGATTTAGTATGCTTATGCTGTTGTCAGTGTCATCTGATCATCTGAGCCATTATCAAGAAACGAACGAGCATAAGTTTCATCGCTATCAGACATGATCCTTAGCAACAGTCAAGAAGATGAAAAATGGTGTGTACATCGCAGCTGTAGTCTACGGTCCACTGCAGCTGCACCTGCACATGCCATCATGCAGTGAAGGCCACACAGCCACACCTTGTACTGAACACAATTGAAGAAATGGCTACTAAAATCTATATCTACTCCAGCTACTACTGGAGAAGCCAGAAAATTAGCTAGGAGAAAAGTAAGCAGAGGACCATATAGAACTTATATTTATGATTCCTCTAAACCAATACCTAGAACTACTAAATAAGGAAACCAAAAAAATGCAACACATTTTATTTGAATCCTGCATGCATTCATGTTTTGTCATCCCTATAAAGGGAACATTGCAGCAAAAATGAAGGAATTCTGTTTTACCAGAATACAAGGCATAGCGAGGAAGAAAGCAATGGGGAATTTCATAAATCTATGGATTACTTGGACAGTAACAGTCACCGTGATGATGATGATGTTGCTCTAGCAGTGTGTCTATCTCTGCATTATGATGTAAAATTTGATGACCGTAAAACAGTGTTGCTACTGATTCAGAAAATGAATACTGAGAAACGATGGTTCTCCATGGTTCCATGGTTATTGCAGCGTTACGACAGAGTCTAATTATTAATGATAATTAGCAGCGATGGGGCAAACACATGAGTGCTTTTGCTTTGAGAACATTTTTACAAGTGTTTGCAATGCTTTCAACCACTTAATTTCATTAAAGCACAAATGCTTGTCCTTCTGCTTCAGCACATTGCTTCGATAGTGCTTATAAGCACATTTTAAAGCATTAAGCACTATTTTGAAGTTGTAGCACCGTGAGTACATAAAAGTTTTGGTGATTTTAATCTAACAGGTGACAATAAAAATACAGCTCTGTAGTAAGTGTAGTTAGGTGGCATCAGCACCCATAAAGAGGTTGGTCGGCTTAGCAAAAATGGTCTTCAGACAAGACATCAACTTGTTTGTAGGTATAACTTCATACAGAGTTCTCTTACAAAAATGATTCAAGTACTTTAACAGTGCTTGTGCTTGTGCTTGTCCATAAGCACTCTAATTGAAGAAGCCTTTAGAGAATGGTTATGCTTTAAGCCCTTTAGAAAATGCTTCTGCTTGTGCGTACACTATTGAGTTGGTCCTTGACCCCAACTCTGATAATTAGTAGTCTCTTGTAATTAATTAGGAATGTCCTTACCTCATCACAAAAAATGTCTTGTAACTGTAACAGAGGAAGCTACTGAAGCAAATAGAGGATGTTGAAAGATGTACCAGTATGGAGTTTCTAGCCGACAGTGTTGATGTTCAGTCAGAGTCAGAACCTAATGTAGCCAGGTCTTTTGCTATATGCTCATCTGAACTACAACCACTTGATGCAGTTACGCGTACCAATTATGGTAAAAGAGCTATTCTTTGGGAATTTGATTCCAAGCACTTTTAAGTCTCAGAGGACCATGTTTATTACTAACATTATCAAATACATTGATCAAAGGTGAAAAAGAAAGACTATATGTGTGAAGTTAAAAAACAAGCGTTATACACCGAAGCTACATCAACTATATTTCTTTTAGCAAGGCATAGTGAAATATTGATTCAAACAACAATCAGGCATTGTGTTTGAACATTGCTAAATGGTTAGCAGCCATTTACATTAACTTGTCAGACAGTGTTTGTTACTGGACTTTGACGTAGTTCCTCATATTTATACCAATGGATGCTAATAAACTGCTTAAAATACGCACTGTGAACACATAAATACGAATACTTATATGATGGTCTTTTTCCTCTTGACAAGATATGGTAAGACTTGGAAATAGGTAAATTTATCAGTTTCTAGATTTTCTATAATATTCAGTGATCGATTTTTGTGTCATCAAGTGATGTGATGTCACCGCAGCCCCATTCTATCTGGTAGGCTTTTCTGCTTTCACTAGACAAGATGGTGATGAAGTTCATAAGAAAGTTTATCCTGAATTTATCTAACTTTAATTTTTTTTGGATCTGAAGCACTCATTTTGAGGTTATTAACTTATTGTAGTATATAAAGACAGTCGGCAAACTGAGTTAGCCTTAAGTATGTTAGCTCCATGTGAGTGTTGATGGTGGAGTATAGAAACCAAGACCTGCTTCATTC
>NW_003547627.1:9545-15725 GCF_000090795.2 Amphimedon queenslandica | reverse complement strand
CTTAATACTTGAAAAATACCTCTGAGCTGCTTTCTTGCACGCATAGCTGAGATATCCAGCCTTGAAGTTGCTAATATTTCAATGCAGAAACTTGCTAATGTTCCCCCATGTACGTCATCGCGTGACCACGCCCACAACCGGAAGTTATTTTGACAAAATGGCTGCAAGGCAAGAAATTGCAACTTTTGACCCAAGATTTAGTATGGAAACAGTACTTTTTGATAATTTTACTTATTTTTCCTATGATTTTTTCTTTATTACCAACTTATTTCTGAGAAAAAAGTTTTTGGGTTGAGTTACCCTTTAATAAAGTGTCGTAGCCTTTGATAATGATGATAATTTATTATTGCATACCACCAATTTTTGTTTTTGTCAGGGAAAAAAATTCATTCATAATTTATTGTGTGACGAAAATATAGATGCGCTTTCACATATTCTATAGTGTGTGAATCATAGAAAATTTATAAGAAAAAGAATTTCGACAAAATTTCCTCGAGCACTATACAGTAATAATCATATCCTATCCCAAATTCTTTTCATTACCAGTAGCTTTTAACGTGTCATTAACTTTAAAATTTTTTTACAAAGCTACTAAGAATACCGATACCACAAATTCATGCACTATACCAATAGTTTACATGTGTAGCGTGTGAACAAATGCATGTGTACAACACAAAATTGGTGTCATATGTTTATACACATGTACATACATCTCTTGATAGGTAATTGTATGACCCAGCAACTACTGTTGGCAGGTGAATGTGACTCCATCCTAGTTTCAACGCCATCCATCAAATCCTCTTCACTTCAGTATCTTGTACCTTTCTAAGAACTCTATGAGCAATGATTGAAGAACCATTGCTGAGTATCACTGTCACTTGTATGTTCAGGTCATTGGAAGGCAGTGGACAAGAGGACAAGAGATGTTATTAAGCAATTTATATCATTTATGATGTGCATCTATAATTATAAAATTTGTGTTAGATTTAATTTTAATATGAAGTCACTAAATTTTGATTTTGTGACTAAATTTTAATTTTTTTAAAAATAACTTTTTGTTCCACGTTTGCGCATGCGCAGAAATAATTCGACTATGGCCATTGGCCGAACCTTTGCTTAACGATAAAGATAATCAAGATGATGGTAAGGGGGCACATTCATTGTAACTTACTTTTTGTGCGTAGATCTACTACTGTACTGTTTTAATTATATACAGGTACTACTGAATCAGTCAGTTTTTTAATGGAAGGAGTTACTGATGTTTCAAGTTTATCAGATGAGAGTAAGCATAAATATATGAAAGGGGAATTTTAACTGCTTGCTTACTGTAATTTTTATATAGTTGCTAATTTTAATAGAATTCACAATCATTGTAAGTGACTATTTTGTCAGGCTTCAGGAAGCGCTATTATTAACCCATGACCACATTCACAGCATTATGGATTATGGTTTTTAGAAGCTATGATTAGAGCTAGGCAAATTATGCTTCAATTTTTGCCTATTACCATATAACTGCTTAGTTTCGAAGATACAATTTTCACTGTTTTTGCGGATTTTCCGTATCCATGAAAGTTAATTCCATAAATTATTTGTATTGCCCATAAACACTTGTGCTTTAAAATAAGAACCACGAAAGTTAATTTGCAAAAAAAGAGTTGTGGCCTGATTTTCGAAAGTTTATTGCCTCAAAACTTTGTAGCTATACTGTATGCTTTTATGCACTGCCCCAAATTCCATCCTATTATGCTTTGAAATGAATCCAATTATGCCAATTATTATGCTCATAGTTTAAGCTTTACTCAAATATCACCTATCTAGTATGTACTGTACATGCATTGTTATAATTATAGTAATAATGCAAATGTTTCTAGTGACTTTGAATCACTGCAAAACAACCTATGTCACTGGATTCATCATGCTTGAGTACATGTAGGTGGATATTAAGCAGTGTGGTTGTTGTACTAGTACTGAATTGTACCACCTGCCATATTGAATTGAAATCGTGTGGTCAGGGGTATAGTGCCAGAATCAGTATAATCAAATAAATTGGGTAGATCATTCATAATTTTAACAAAAACTAAAGATAATGCATAAACAGACAGAAACAGTTAATGTTATACACGTACATGTATATGTAGATTTACATGATTAATAAATGGAGTATATTGTGTTTATTATAATTTTTAACATAATAGGGATCGAGTATTAGATACACACATACGTGTAGTTACTAACAAGTAGCAAATGGATAAAGGAACAAGCACATGTACTGAGGTAGGATTACTGCATCTGTATGTTATGTATGCATTGTAAACCTCTACAAGCTGTTAAATGTTTCTCATTCGGTATCAGTTGTGGCCTCTTTAATATCAATATCTTGAGGTTTGAAGCCATGGTACATGCACTTGTATATGAATTTTTCTGGGAATTGTTCTCCTGACTCTAAAACTAAACTTGATTTATAGACAATGCAGTTGTCAATACTTTGAGCATTGGATATACCACCCATATGTAACTGGCTTGTGCTTTGACTGGCAGTAGTTAGATACTCAGCATTCATTGTGACTACATTGTTACTGAGTATGTTCATTTTTCTCATGTAATAAGGACTAACTGAATGAGGACTGCTATAGCATCTTTGTGTCTGGTAACTGTCCCATGATGGAATTGCTGGTTTGATCTTGAATGTTTTGTTTTCTAAGTAATGTATTTTAGCTGATTCTATTAGTTCTAGGCTTCTAGCTCTAATTCTTGGAGTGTAGGTGGTGATTTGGGAGTTTTAATTTCTGATTTTGGGAGTATGGGTGTTGATTTGATCGGCTCAATGTGTGATTCCGGTAGTTTGGTGGTGATTCTGGTAGTGTTGGTGGTGATTCCAGTAGTGTTGGTGGTGATTCAAGATGAAGTTTAGTTCCTGGTTTTTGGATTGTAGGCAGGGATTTTATCCCTTGAGACCTTGATTCACGAGGTTTAGGCTCTGGTTCTGTGAGTGATTGGGGCAGTTTAGGAGGGAGTCTAGACGCTTGTCCTGTAAGTGTAGGTGTTGATTTAGTTGTTCCAGGTACTAATTTGGTAGAACTGGGTGGTCCGGGTCCTGACTCTGGCACTCTGGTATCATGTACAATGTTGTTACTAGGCTTAGGCTGACTGGCTATTCCATTAGATGGGTTTACTTGTACATTGCCTTGGTGTGGCTTATAGACATCATTTCTTAATTCTGGTCTTTGTGTTACCTGATCTTTTCGAATATTTCCTGTTTTGTGTCTTTGAGATAGTGTTGTTCTAGTATGGAATTGTATTTTAGTTCTAGTTCTAGTTTTTAACTAAAAATATATTAATTTTAGTTTCAGTCCTAGTTCTTTGACAAGAAATACAATAAATTTAGTTCTAGTTCTAGTTCTCTGACAATAAATACAACAATTTTAGTTCTAGTTTTTTGACTAAAAATACAGTGATTTTAGTTCTAGTTCTAGTTTTTTGACTAGAAATACTGGGATTTTAGTTCTAGTTCTAGTTCTTTTAACTAAAATCATAGTAATTTTTGTTCTAGTATTAGTTTAAAACTAAAGCCTCCAATACTTACGTTCCAGTTAAGTCATGCTAAAAACTGGAGTAATTTACATTGTAAATACTAGTAGTAGCTCTTAACTAAAATCTTTTTTGTTATATTGCTGAGTTATGTTTCAAATGTACATCAAATGCAATATACACAAAATAATAAGTTTTACTGCTGCCAATAAAACGATTGAAATGTCACAGGTACAGTTTATTTAAAAATGTAACAGCTAGGCTTTGCCTAAAAACATGTTCACCTGTTTATTGTAGTAGTTTGTAACCAATATTTTCAATTCTAGTATTAGTTCTAGCTCTAAGGAGGTTCAATAATTGTAGTTCCAGTATTATAGTTCTAGTATTTCGTGATTAATAATTTTAGTTCTAGCATTAGTTCTAGTACTTTAATTTTAGTTCTAGTATTAGTTCTAGTATTTCAGCTACAAAAAAATTAGTTCTAGTTCTAGTTTTTAGAACTAGAACTAAGCAGAACAATAATTATTTAGTTCTAGTATAGAAGAACTAGAACAACACTACTTTGAGACTCTGTTTCTTGACTTTGTGCGGCCATATTTGTTTTTTTGGGGGTGTGTGGCTATTATTACAAAAATTAATGAATAATGATTGTCGTAGCCATGATTTTATCAATGCAAAAAATGACAAATTGTCTCTCTTCATTTGACTATAAAACAGTGATGTACGTACATGTACATGCTTGTCCCACATTTAATTGGATTAATTATTACTATAGGTGTAAAGGTGACAACACCTTGTTTGTATAACTGTGTACAAGAGTTTGGAGGTCACATCATGTGATGCTGAGGTGAGTACCAGGTCATCAAGTGTTTCTTATATTATAATGGTGTGCCATGCATTAGACCTTGTGATTGTTATCAGCTACAAGTGCATCTCTCTTTCTCAGGACTAACAGTGTAGGAACAGGAACTATTGCTCACTGGCCAGGTTCTTTCACCCTTTAATTGAAGTAGCACAAGCTAGTACTCACTAACAACTAAAGATGCAATGGTGAGTTTTGATTGCATGTAATTGTACATGTATTATACTTGTATATTTTAGCTGCATACATGTATCTTGTGGCAACGTGTACAATAATATGCATACATGACACACTATTACATGTAAATGTATGCAACTGTGTATGCTACATGTACATGCATACGTGTATGTCTTCAACCTGGTACATAATGTGTACATGTAGTTTATTTTATTATTTCTTTAAAAGTTCAATAATGATACTCTCTTTTACATGTATTTTTTACCTTTAGCAGTACACTACACTCACTTCATGCCCACAGTATGCATTGAATTGATTGTGTGCTAGTCTGCTAACCTTAATGATTATATACTGACTGCTCTTTGTCTTGTTTTGTGTATAATATTTGCCCATCACTCTGTCAATGCTTAGAATCAATGTGAATGTTTATAGTGTGTACGTGCATATTATAAAATTATGATTAGTCAAGTGAGGATTAGCTTTTAAAGCCCAAAGTAAGAAGCATGCATTGTTAGACAATCTGAGATTTAGCTAGAGGAATAATTTCCATGAAATGAATGAGCTTCATATGAAAAGCCAATAGTAGTTGTGCTTAATATTGCATTCATTATAGTACATGTACATGTACATGTAGGTCCTTTTATCTTGTAAGGAATGCACTTTTTAGATTCTTGATGTACATGTATATGTACATGTAGCTATACTCATACATGTACACTAGTGTGCAAATGACCTCATACTTGTAGTTCTTCTCTATTTTGACTATCTCAGGCAGGTTGTAATAACTAAAGCCTTTCAGAAAGCTGCCTATCAATACATTAGATTGTTTTACTTTCCTCTAACTCTGAGAGCATAAGAAAACTTAGTATCATTAGAACCAGCGCAGGTGTCTCTAAGATTTGAACAGCTCTATTTCAGTTACCTTCTCTTGATTGTATACATGTAGTTGGACTACGCCTTCTATATATCATCTGTAGATGTTTCTGCCCGCTAGACTCTCAAAGAGACTTTGGCTAGCTCTTGTCCTTCTTTATAAAGTAAATGTCTACATGTATCTTTGCCAGTCAAGCCTGTTTTTGCTGATCTATCACTGTCAGTGCCCCACCCACTTGAATTTTTCAATCTTTTTACTGAAAATGTACGGAAAATAGTCAAAAACTCAAAATACTTCAAAAAAATAATTAATAGCTGCTAACGATTAATTACAAAAATTGCATATAATTAACTAAAGACTATTGTTATTTAGCTATCCACTACACACACACACACACACACACAGCAAGAAAATCTTTTTAATCAGTTTCACCATCAGAGAAATGATTGGACGAATCCTCTTGAGGCTTTAAAGGCTTTTCAGGTAGCACAACAATTTCACTACCATCTGTTATCTGTTGTAAAGCCTTCCAATTAATGGATGGTAGAACCAGCATGCAAGAAGCACTACCTCCTCCTCCTCCTCCCTGATCTTCAATTGGCTTTAGCATTGTAGCTTCAATTATTTGTTCTTCCCATGAAGTGGCTTCACAGTCAGGAGGATCAGAAGGAGTAGTACTGGAAATGTTAGGGGGAGTTGGTGTATTATCAGGAACTGGAAGAGTACCACCCATGCTCCG
>NW_003547627.1:0-9465 GCF_000090795.2 Amphimedon queenslandica | reverse complement strand
GGCATACTCAGAAGAAGGATTTGGAGGATTAGGAGCTGGAGAGGGAATTGGCGGAGGCTCATTGACTTGCTCTGTGGACTGTTGTTCATCAATAGAATCATTATCCTCAGGTGATTTTACAAGCTGATTTAACTCATGAGGTCCTTTTCTTTCGTCAACGGTGATTGTATTTTGGTAGCTGTGTAGAAGGAGTGCCATCATATAGAAAATGATTGTGCATGCAACTACGATCTCTTCCTCTGGCTCTTCTTCAACAGTAGTCCCACTGATTCTGGTATCTTCAAGTTGGTCTTCATTATGACTGGTGATAGGTGGTGACTGGGTTGGAGGCAATGAGTTTGGCTGCTCTTCATTGAAGTGTTGGTTTGGCTTGTCCTCTTCCTCATCTAAATTCTGGTTTCCTTCCAAATGGATATAATGAGAAATAGTCTGATAAGTATAAGTACTGATAAGTGTGCAGTACATGTACATGCTGTGTAACTTAAGCACGTCACTATACATGTATTTTGTTATTGTTGCTTCTGTTCATGTGTCTATACATTCATGATGTACATGTACATGTATGAGTGTGTAGTACCATATTTGTATGCGAATGTAATGTGTATCACTCTCTAACAATGCTTCATTTGCTTGTCATTGATTATTGTAGGCTTTGTTTAGAATACCGTATACATGTACATGTAGCTCCAAATTTTCATCAGTCAAAAATTTTGTCAAAATTAATTTTCATCAATGAAATTTTCATTATTTTTGCTGTTAATCCGCATACTACCCACATGGAACAACAATTTTGCCAGTTAAAATTTTTTTTTCAAATAAAAATACCTGACGAATTTAATGAAAATTTTGACCGACAAAAATTTGGAGCGATACGGTATACACATAACTAGTCATTTAATTTTTGGGATAATTATTTGTACACATGCATAAATTGGGCTAAGTACTTTTTGATTTTTAAGCCAATTTATTTTTTGAATTTTTTGAAGCACTACTTGTTTGTTTAATTTTACCTGTAGAAGTATGTTGGCCTTCAACCTCATTGTGTTTACTAATAATTAAAAATAATAAAATAATCAACATTGATAATTAATACTAATTGCCTATTATTACCTGTTAGACAAATTTCCATTGGTACACAGACATGACTCTCCTTGTGTCAGCCTGATTGTCTTTTTTACTAATTCCTTGAAGAATGCCTGTAAGAGAGAAATAAAGAAGAAGGAGAGAGTGAGTAAAAGAGAATATTGCTATATGTTTGAAAAGAAAGAATATGTAAAAGATAGAAGAGACATGTACCAAAAGTTTGGGTATGTGTGATATGTCTGTGTTTTGATTGACACTTACGAGGAATATGAGGACTATCAGGACTATCAGTATAAAATGAGAGGTAGCTTTTACGGCTTCCATGAAAGTATATCTGTTTGATAAAATGATATCATTTGAATGTAATAATAACTTACATGTACTTCTCTGATAAACCTAGTATCGTACTAGCAGTAGTATCAGTACTATTTAGTGTATTTACTCTTGGTTGGTAGTTGGTATACTAGTTCTCCTATGTCACATGACCTTCTATCATGCCTTTTGACCAATCAGATTGCAGAATGCCAGGTTTCTAAATCTATTAGATACCTCCCGGGAACACTTATTAACCTCCCGGGAACACTTATTAACCTCTTGGTTTATTAAATAAAATAAGCGAAACCTGGCGCTCTACGCTTATGCTCTTATTAGTCCAGTTGTCAAGCTTGGTTGATTCTTTATTGCCTAGCCTGTTAGATAGGATGTATGTATGTCAACTGTGGTCTTATTATCAGAAGCTGGTAGTTGTTTTCAAATGTTATGATAGAAGTTGGTTATACACCTCGTTATCGGTTTCTATGGCATTTATTAACCTCGTGACTGCGTCGCTTGGTTAATAAATACCATAGAAACCTCTACCTCAGTGTATAACCTATATTTCTACCATGCTTGTTTTGAATTGACCAATCAGATTGCATTATATGAGGTGTCTAAATCACTTATAATACCCCGGGAAAATATTTAGAAACCTCCGGGAAATTATTTAGATACTTCTGCCAAAGTTTGGGAAATTTTAGGAATAAAAATAATGACAGCAATAATAGTAATGTTATTTTTGAATTTGTTATGTGTATGTTTGTGCAGTTATTAAAGCTGAAGTGTCTGTCTTCATCTAGAGATATGTTTTGTGCTTTTGGAGGATGAGGTGAATCGGTATACCGTCACTAGCTACTGCTGTTTTTGTTTGTAATAATAATATTATTGAGGAAACATCTTCTGGCATTTTGTTGATCTGAAATGTGCTTATAAATTTGTACACCATCCGTGCTTCTGTGACCTGTTCTTTTCATGATTAATTGTTCATCAATACCAGCTTGAAATAGTCTAATAGCAGCAGTCATGCCGCGAAGTGAGTGGTTTGTTTGTAACCATCGATTCCCCAGTTGCTGCAGCAAACATTTTAAACAGTATTTCTCCATTAAGAAGAGTGGCCTGGTTGAAGCTTCTCCAAATCTTTCATTCTTTCCTTGCACCAGTCATTCAGAATATTTTCTACCCATTATATTGCTTTTTTAGTTGTGCATGGCACACAGTGCTGTTGTGCATCTTTAAATCCTTGTCCCGTGCGAAACAAGATGGTATATAGCACTAAATGAGTAGGCGGGGCAGTCATAAAATGATGAGATAGGCGTTTCCAGAGCTATCAATGGCGGCCGTGTTAGTCGCATCTTTTGAGAACAGATGAGCATGTCTACCTAGTTGCTTTTCCATTCTAGTGCGTGACTTAAAATGAATTGGTTGCTAATGGTAAGGATTTTTATACTTTTTGTGTATCCTAGCTACAAAAAATGCATCTAATCTGATTGGACGCATGGTAGAACACGGTTATACACCTCGGTCTCGGTTTCTATGGCATTTATTGACCTCGGGACTGCGTCCGTCGGTCAATAAATTCCATAGAAACCTCGACCTCGGTGTATAACCTATACTTATTGTCTTGTGATTTCAATGTTTATTGTCGATCATAATTATGATTTCGATGTCTGCATGACATGCCATGTGCATGTTAGTATGTATCAGCCTGTACATGATAACGTAGGACTTCCTTTATCAGTTAATGATATTCATAATCATTGTGGCTTATGAGTTATGAAAAAAATGTGTGAAAATGTGTGAATTATAACTAGGTGAATGTAAACATTGTGGGGGCGAGCATGAGCCATCAATTAACAACTGAAATAAGATTGAACTAAATAAAAATAAATCCAGCTCTGAGCCTGCATGCATATTCATACCCTGGCCTCATGGCCGGGGTCTGAAATATCTTCTAATAATGGCAACTTCCACATCTAGAGTGGTATGACTAACTAGCACAGCTTGATTTAAGGTTTTTCACTGTCCCTGCTACATCAGCACCATGTGAACGTGTTTTCAGTCTAGCAGGACAGTGTTTCTCATTAAGAATTTGGATTAGTATATGCATGTATAATGTGATTTTACAATGACTACAATGTACAATAACTACAATGACTAAGTACAATGACTACATCCTTAAATAAATCATTGTATTTCCACATGTAAACCCTATGGCTAAACTATCGTGATATCAGAGTTACTAAATATCATGATAGTGATATTACTACTATCGCCCAGGCCTAATATAATGTGGTATTGACATTTATCAATATTGAAATATATTGAAGGAAAATATTGATAACCTGACCATGCCCACATAAAGGTTACATAATCTTAATAATGCTTAATTAACTATAGCAGTAATATTTCTGAAATTATTAAACTATTCTACTTTGGAAAGCAGATGAAGTAACTGAAGTACATGTACATCAAACCAAGGTGTTCTCAGAAATAGCTTCATATAGCCGTTTTAGTAATATTAAAGTTAATGGGCGTGGCTTAATAACTTATCGATAATAGATCGATTTTTCATTTTTCAGCAATTATTATAAATCCAGGAGCCAAGAACTCAAACTCCCATTCATTTACATGTTCTGATTAATTTTTATGTGCATGTTTCTTCATACTTTAATGATGTCAATATAAATAACAGTACTGTACATCTACATTGTACATGTAGTTCGTTTTCACATTAGAAATTGATTAAATGCATGGTATTTATGTAGATGTACCTCCATATTATAATTACTATTTTGCATTAAATTGTGTGTTAAATTTTGATGTTTTTATTTTGAGTTGACCTAGCTGGCATTTTTGCAAGTAATGCAGGCAACTTATTTCAATGCAATTTTGTTTGTCTGACATCTAGATCACTGATGTCAGATTGTTATTCCTTAATTTAGTACACTGAATTAGTTGATAGTGAACTTAATGTATTATTGAAATGTGATTATGCTCTTCCTCTCTGTAAAGTCTTTTTTTTCTAGCATCACTTTTGTTAATGTAAACATTACATGTATGATTAGAAAGAGAGAAGGAAGTGTGCCTTTTTGAGTCTGAAAATTGTGAATGTGTGGTTGTTTGTGTGTGAGTGTAATATTAGGTGTACCGTATACCAGTTTATTTTCGCGGTGGAAAATTTTTGTGAATCTTGGATTTCTAAGATTTCGCTGAATTAATTTTCGTAAATTGCTTGCAGACTGCACCACGTGGCAATAGAGCTCAGAATTTTGTGGGGAAAAATTTGCGCGAATAATCACAAACCGCGAAATTTGCAAAAATATTTTGCCACAAAAATAAACCGGTATACAGTATGTACAGTACATGAATTTGAAGTACTTACCACCAAGAGTAGCCACATATACATATAGTACATTTACAATTACATCATTACATGTACATTGTATGAGGTGCAACAGTTCTAGAAACCAGTAGGCTTCTCTAGTATACCGTATATTGGGAAATTTTTACATCGTTTTATTTTTACAATTTGCAATGAAATAACATTTTCACAAATATTATTTTCATGATTGGGCTCCGATCCGGATATCCGCCTGACACATGCTTAAATTTTTGTGAAAGTTAAATTTTGCGACAAGGAATTAATTCGGGAAATTCGCAAAAAATTTTCGACGTAAAAATTTCCCCATATATGGTACACTATCCTCCTTATAGGAGGAGCTATAAACTAACAATTGTGAGGTGTTATGGTAGAACAACAGCAGGTGTCTCTGGAGGTGATACATAATGCATATACATGTAGGTCTGTTCAGCTACCTATTTAACTGATAGCTAATATAGCTTTGGATTCCTGAGGTACAGTGTAGCTATATAATGTATTCTTCCTCCTTCTTTGAGTCAGAGGTTACAGTTAAGGTTTAATGACACTCAGTACCAGTTGAATATTTATGGGACATAATTGCCTAATGTTAGTAATGTACTGTACCTACTGCTATTAGGCGTGTCAAGCAATTCAAGTGCCTCCCACTATTGCTTTCCCTTTCTTTTTATTGATAGTTACTATATACCAAAATACAAAATAACAAAAGTCACTGTGTGTCAAAAACTCAAAATACTAATAGCAAAAAGTGCCTATAACTTGTTCACTAAATGAAGAAACAATGATAAGTACTGTTCACTAGTCACTATACTCACTACATGCACACAATAGCTAATCTATTGGAGCATTAAAGCTTAAGCTTCTCTTAATTTACATCAGAGGAATGATCAGATGAATCCTCCAGGGGCTCAAATAGCTTTTCAGGCGGTATAATGATTTCATTCTCGCCATCATTCATTCGTCGCAAAGCCTCATAATTAGTGGGCGGTATAACCAGTAAACCGCCACCTCCCTGATCATCAATTGCTTCAACTGGGGTGTCTTCTTCCCATGGTGCAGCTTCATGAGCACTCGAAGCTCCAGGTACCACCCACTCTCCTTTATTGGATATCTCTGGGAGTTTGTTACTTCCCAAGACCCACTCATTATGACTGAAATCATTATCAGTAGATGAGGCTGCTATGAAATCAGCAACAGTAGCTGTAGAGGCACTTGTGGTCTGTATTGGAGAATGGTCACTTGTTTTAAAATCCCGTATTTTGTTGCTAGTGGGAAAAGGCTGTGTGATGTAATCCCCCACTCTCAGAACTTCTGCTTCAGGGAGAGAAGTAGGCTCATCTGAATCATCTAATTCTGCCTCATTTTCATCTGCAACTACTGTACTCTGTAGATATGCTACGGCATAATATAGCGCAAGGATCTGGGCATTCTCTTCTCCGGCAGTGGTACTGGTGGTTCCAGTGTCCTCTACTTGAAGCTCAATGCTTGGGTCCGCTGGTGTTGATGAGAGGTTTGGTGGCTGATCAATTGTTTGATTCCCTTCAGCAGAGATTGTTAGTTCTTAATCTAAAAGGAAAAATGAGGAAGTGGAATGTTTTGGCACATTCAAGATAATTGGGATAATACAGTTGTGATATAGTATGATAACATTAGAATCTACAATGCACACATGTAACAGTAATTGTAAATTGTAATTAACAGTTACAAAAAAAGAATGTATAACAGTATATTTTGTATAGCTGGTGTATTCGTGTAAAATGAGAGTTAATTTGTGCATTTTATTAAAGGGACACATGCACGGAAGCACGTCATCTTGAAAAACTGGCCCGTTTTTCAAGATGACATCATTAATGATGACGTTTAGTGTTGATAACTATTCATAACGTGCGGCTGCGCCCCTAATAATTAAGGCAAAATGGCTACTCGAGTGGCTACTTGTAAATATTCCTGGTGTTTCTTCACTAAAAAGAGTATCTTGGGGTGGCAAAAGAGCTAATTCTGTTCGAGAGAAGTGTTCTACAGATGCCTACTCCCGGTTCTGCGACTGATTGCTGTCTCTACTCTCTACGCGTGTCTAAACACGTGTCATAACTATTAATTAATGATCTGTTGCACGCCCAATTTAATGTTTACTTCCTCTACAGTAACGTGTGCATTCTATTTCCGTGAACGTGTCCCTTTAACTTCAAAATTTAGGCCCTGAGATACTGTTATTTTAACTATCATGATATTTATCTTGTGTGCATGGAACATGATAATTGACAATTTACAGCTGAAATCATCTTCTAATTAATTTGGCAGTTTGGCACCTTCCTCCACTCTAGTGGCTGTGAGTCAAGGAAGGTATCCTTTACTACTACAGCTTGCTTCAAGCCCTTGCTACATGTAAACGTGTTTTTAGTATAGCAGGACAGTGTTTCTTGAACTTTGTATTATGTACTAGCTAGTACATGTTTTACAAATTAATATTACATGCATTGCTATGTGCAATGACTGAATTCTTAAATACATGTACATGTCATGTACATTGTAAATCATTGTATTTTCCACATGTAAATGCAATGGCTAAACTATCATGATAATTGATTTCAGTAGTAACAATGTACATGGGCGTATGTGGCAAAAGTAATATAATTATACATGTACATATACAACAGTACATTCAATGTGTATTCATGTGTCTTCACTGTCTTGTAACTTTGTATATTACAAACAGCTACTTGTAAACATTGTTTATTAAGCTCTGTTTATTTGTTTATTCTGAATTTTTACCTGTAGTGGCACGTTGATCTTGAGCCTCACATTCTTTACTACATAAAAATAAATGACAAGTATACATATACATATACATGTAGTAACATTTGGCAATTTCCTAAAACCAGAAGTTCTTGAAATTAGATGCCGTAACATGTACAGGGGACAGTTTTATTTTTTAAATTGGCTTCTCTCCTTTTTGTGAAAAGTTACACGTAGACATGCTGACATTTTCTAAATATGCATGTAACTTACTTTTTTTTAAAATTCCTTGTCAGAACTCATCACTCCTTTTTATATCTTTAACTCTTTCAAAATCTCTGTAGAGATAAGTGAGAGGTACTGTGCAGAATAAATTGTGTAATACATGTACATGTATCTGTGTATGAGTGATTGAGCATATACCATATAGCGGGTATATTTTGTCTGGAAAAATGTTCGTTCTAAGCAAGATTTAAAATTTTGTTCGTTTTATTTTCGTTCTGAG
Source organism: Amphimedon queenslandica (assembly GCF_000090795.2). Taxonomy (NCBI): domain Eukaryota; kingdom Metazoa; phylum Porifera; class Demospongiae; order Haplosclerida; family Niphatidae; genus Amphimedon; species Amphimedon queenslandica. The sequence continues at coordinate 1,447 of NW_003547627.1, read as the reverse complement.
CAGCCATTTTGCACACGTGGCATTGAGGAAACGCCCTTTTTGTTTGGAAAATATTTGTTCCACAAGGAATGAGAACAAAAAGAACAAAATTAAACTTGGACAGAATATACCCACTATACAGTACATGTATGTACAATGTACATGTACACGCACAGTATGTGTATATTGTATTGATTAAATTACGCCTATCACTATCAATTGAATAAGAAAATCTCCGTTCCCAGCCTTGAAGCCATTGTGACAATCCCATTCAGCTTAATCACTACCAAAATGTCCTACCTCTGCCCCACCTACTGCATGCCTTCTACATACATTGTATATGTTTGTAGCCCTAGCTACATGTATTTAGTACCAAATCCCCAACTTTGACTGAAAAACCATTATTTTTTGGCTTAAAAACTCTCTGCCAAACCAATCCAAGTAGGAAAGAGATCAAGGGGATTTAGTGGGGCTTGACTTTATCGATATTAATAAGCACATGTATGTGAGACGGGAGTGTTGTATTTTGATGGCTTGATTTTGATTGGCACTTACTGTACAAATTAGTGTAGGAGGCTTTAAGACTTCTATGTGGAAGTGTGCCTATTTGAAAAGTGATATCATTTATTTATAATACAAATAAAAAACACTTACAGAACAATTTGATCAGATAGTTGACTTTTTCATTTACTCTAATATCTATGACTTTTCAGTTTCACAACAATCCAGCTCTGCCCATATGGGGAAAATTTGGAAGATTTGTACCATTAAATTCTCACATACATGTAGGTCCCGGGAGGGGGGGAATACAAGTGCATTATTACTCATTCAATTTGTTATTAAGGCCCCCCTGTCCCCCTGTTGGATACTTCTATAAACAATGATAAATGTTAATGAAAATACAGCTGTTAATGCGTTACTCACCCGGTAGGAGGTGCAAACAGTTTCTAGAAACCAGTAGGAGTTCCTATTACTATTCTTATAATAACGACTAATGGTCTGTTCCATGCTGAGGACTGTGCTTTATTCTGTAGCGCCACATTTATTGATTGAGGACAATCCTTTCTGACGCTGCTATTGATATCAACCAGCTCATAGAAATTCTCATGAGTTGGCTCAGGAACTAGTGGTGACACATCCTCCCTTGCTTCCATTTAGCAAATGAAATGAGCCCCACCCAGGCTGAACTTGCAATAGAGTGGGAGTGGTCACCCTTTGATCGATCGGCTTCTAAGAGAGATTCGGCAAAGACAGCAATCTATGATTCAATCGGTGCGATCATATGATCTATCTTTCTCCTGCCATGCTGGCTCACGTTACCAGGTATATATAGCTTTGGCATGCATGGAGATTTATGGTGATAGATCTTTGTATTATCAAGAGTGGATAATTATTTAGGGAGAGTGTCTAACCCGCCTATATTCTGTGATACCACAGCGCGTAAGTTTACATAGCATGGTTATTAGCA
>NW_003547626.1:11648-15760 GCF_000090795.2 Amphimedon queenslandica | reverse complement strand
GTGATTTTCTTAAATGCAAGGAATAGTATTTGTAAAAATCCTTGAGAAAATAGTCAATAGCAAAGAAGCTATCATATTTCTTTTCCGGTGTTCAGGAAACAGCAGACAAGTGCCTTCATCAAGACTGCAGAACCTTATTTCAATTCTTTCATATACCATTTTATTCTAATAATCCATGCAATTTAATACAGTATTGACAACTAGCATTTCCTGCCGCAAAAGGTGGTTTCCAATCCCTTTCATGTAGTATATTATCTATGAAATGGATTTCTCAAGAGTAAGCCTCCTTTGTGGTTTACTGATTGTTTTCATCACATACAAATTTTGTAATCACATGTACTGTATGTTTCTGTCCTTTTCTCTCCCTCACTCAATCACTAACTTATTTTATTCCTTCCTTTTCCTTCTCCCTCAGTTTTTAATGATGGTCAATGGTTATTGGGTCCAGTATTAGATTCAGTTAATATTCCTTTGTTTTATGAACAAATACGTAAAGAAAAAAGAAAAGACTACATGACAGATAAAGAGAAGGAACTTCAAGTTATCAATGAGTCTTTACGTCATGATGTACAAGTGGCTAGAATTAATAGCCAATCACTTCAAAAAGCGCTACTGGAGACTCAATCACTATCAGGTATGGGTACATGTATATTTACATGTATCAATGTATGTGCATGCATGCATGTAACTGGAATGACATGTACATGTAACTTATGATATAAGGCAGAAGCTTCCATTTCCTTCATTAACTGAGCGAAACAGTTGTGTTGTTAATAAATGCCATAGAAATTGATATTGTGCATGCATGTATATCTTGAAACAAATACATGTAGCAGCTACTAAAAATGAACTGTATTTTACATGTTTATATACATGTAGAAGTATAATTTTTACTGGTGTCATGTCCAGAAATGGAATGTCATTGGTAGGAAATTTCTAGTATACTTTCCGCATACTCACTTTTAATTTTATACAGTGTAGTAATGGTAGGATTAGTTCAGCACCTTACAACTTGAAAAGCAAAGAAGTTGATCAAAGTGCCGGTTTCTATTTAGTTTGTTCAACACTATAGCTATTGTTTTGCCAAAAGTGATCCTGATCTGTGACTGTTCTAACGGTAACCGACCTTCTAGAAGATACCATCGTCATTGACGCCATTTTTACATTAAGATTGATCAATTTAAAATTTTTTTCCTTTTTTGAAGGGTCAAAACTACAAAACTGTTTATTTTGAGGACTTTGCCGGTTAAAAAAATCGAAGTAAAACTTTTTTAAAGCACAATGGTGTATAAATTATGGGGTAGTATTATGCAAATCAGAGGAGCCTGAACAGGCAAAGTTGTGCAATTTTGCACTATGGGTTGCATGAATCTCAGCCAGTGCAACACAAACAAGTTTCTCAGTGCCTCAGGATAACTAAATGAACCTTAATAATGATCTTTTTAATAGTTTAGAAACACAGAGAATGTTTAACAGCAAGAATACCATCAAAATTTGCATTCTGACACTGTTAGTGTCACGCTTGCCGTCAAAACGTCAGAATAAGATGAAAATAGCCCCTGCACTTCAATTATAAGAATCATAGAATGCTTTTACAGTGTCATGAAGTCACAGCCTTACACTAGACACAAGTTATTTTGCCTCAAAGAGAGGCACTGAACCATCTTCATGCTCCACCATTACTCGTTGCTATGGTGACATCAATGAATATCATTAAATTAATGTGACCGCTCCTTGCATTGCAATTTCTGGACATGTTTTATTATAACGATACAAATATTGATTGGTCAATTAAAACTGCATGTGTAAATCATATTAGCGATAATTTTTTTTTTGATTTATTAATCTACAAATATATGAAGTTACTTATTTTCTAATTATTGAAATTATTAGTCTCTAGTGCTGCTGCTCTAATTGAAAAAGATGAAATGATACAAAGACTTGAATCACAACTACAGGAAACTAAGAGTTTATATTATGAAAAGGATGAAGAGAAGCAGTTTGTACAGTTCACTAAAGGTACATGTACATGTAATTGTATTATCCAGTTCTGCATAAATTATATATAATCATAAAATCAGCTTTGAATTTTTGTTATATGTATATTTAATTGTTTCTCTTTTATGTAGCGTCTGGAGAATACAAGGGTAAAGTCATTAAACTACAGGATCAGGATTTTGATGAAAAGATTCATTTAGGTCAGTAATCTTGTCAGACATTTTCTAGCTATCAGTGTGATTATTGTCATACGTTACTATGATCGTTTTGTATAGAAGATCAAGGGATTATGAAGAAAGAGAAGATAGATTTCACTCTACACGAACAGGATCAATTTAGCATCAAGGGAACTGACTCAGTTGGAGTACAATTTAACTACATGATCCCTTCAATGGGTAAGATTACTTAATGGCTATGTACACAGTGTAGTTCTAGTATTGTGTGGGTTGCTCTTAGTGGCCCATTTATTGTTCTAATTTTGTGGTTGATAGCCTTGTAAGGGATTGCACCTCAGTTTTTTAAATTCATGATAACGGTACATGTACAAATGTATATCCAAAATCATTTTCTAAATTCACCTTTAATGTTTATTGCACTCTAAGACATACATATGTACCAGTAAGTTAATGTTATGTGTGTGACTGTGTGTTTTATACAATTGATAGATAATTTGGAATGTCTGAGTGATGTAACAATGTAACAATGAATGGAAAATAACCATTTTTTATTTTCATTATTTTATTTCTATTCAAGAGAAGAGGATGCTAACATTAGAAACACAATCACTAGAAACTAAGACTCTTCTTACTAAACGAAAGAGAGATCAAGAGGACTCACCACACTCAGGTTAGGGAGTATAAATGAAACCATAACTATTGGGAAATATTGTATTTGGTATTTATATTGACTTTTATTTTCCAGCTTTTTATCATGTTGAAAATAAAAATTTAATTTCTGCAGATAATTCTAAGAAGCTTAAAACTGATGAACTAGAGGAATCAGTGGATGAGAAACAAATAATGACTGGTTAGTGTATCATCACTACATAATATTAGATGAGAGAATATTCTATTAATGTAGGAGAATATGAGAAACTTAAAGCTATAGTTGCTGATAATGAATTATATTTGGCTGAAGTATTGAAAGGGAAGACACAAGCAGAGGAACAACTTAAAGAAAAGCAGATAATTATTGGTGAGTCAATAATACACAGCATGTATTGAATAAGAGATTACATACTGTATATCTTTCTGTAGATGATTTCAAGACTACAGTATCTGAGAAAGATGCATATATATCTAAACTATTGAAAGAGAAATCACAACAACAGGAGAGGATCACATCTCAAGAGGAACAATCGATCAAAGAGACTAGTTCTGTTGATGTTCAGTTCAACTACTTAATACCATCAATGGGTAAGAGATATGCTACTAGTATTATTGATGGTTCGTGTCAACAGTGTTGTGTAGCAAATTTGAGCTGATTTCGACTAAAATTGGATTTTTGTGAATTTTTGAATTTACTCTAAAATATATCAAGTTCTCTGTACTAACTAGTACATGTACAGGTTTTTGGCCAAATTCTGCCAAAAATGACTAGGCTCATTTATTTTTTTTCTGATACATGCACATGTTTTTATGTTATGTGACAAGTTTGAGCTAATTCGGATCAAAAATTAATTTTTTTGAATTTTCCCAAAGGATGTACTATTGTAGTGCTTGTCAGCTCATGATTGAAGCATGCTGTTTAGCTCACTTAGCATGCTTTGTGGGAAACCCTATTATAACACATGCACTTGAGTTACATTGTACGTCAGATTTATAAAACTCGAAACTCGTTCTATAGTTCATTAAGAGGACCCTCTGTGTTGTGTTATATTATGTACCAGTAGTGTTATGTGTGTGACTTTGTGTTTTACACAATTGATAGATAATTTGGAATGTCTGAGTGATGTCCAGGTAGCAGAGAAGAAGCTGTTCTTAATTCAAGGAGACAAACCTCAACTGATGAATTGGGAGAAATATGGTCTAAGGATTGGAGTACAAGAAGACAGCTTACTGCCCTCTGAGACAGTAGAAGCAGCAGTGTTGCTCTTGTAGGAGGACAGTTCCAGT
>NW_003547626.1:4957-10137 GCF_000090795.2 Amphimedon queenslandica | reverse complement strand
ATATTGAGGTATATTTATTATACACGGTATTCAAAATTAAGTATTAATCACATGTGCATTTGTGTATACTATATACCCTGTGCTACAGTGTCTTTTCCAAAAAAATGACTAGGAAAATTCTTAATTTTCTACTGCACATTGATACTATTGTAGTGCTTAATTGTCACATGCTGTTCAGCCACTTAGCATACACATAATGTAATTTGTGGGAAGCCCAGTGGGTATAGTGTACTGTACAATACTACAATCAGAGGATTTGCTCTTTCAATAAATGTCATTATTATTCTTATTGTAGGATTTCAAGAAATATTGTGTGCAGATAAGAGTAAAGTTTCATAGTGAGGAGTCATTGCATGTATTGAATGCACGTCATCAGAGTGGAGGAGAGAGGAGTGTCTCTACCATGTTGTACCTCATGGCATTACAAGATATCACTAATTGTCCTTTTAGAGTAGTTGATGAGATAAATCAGGTGAGAGGATTATTAGTGAGAGAGGATTATTAGTGAGAGAGTGTTATTAATATATTCATTGAGCATATTGTATATATACAGGGAATGGATTCTATTAATGAGAGTTCAGTTTTCAATCAGATAGTCAGGACTGTAAATCAAAGAGACACTCCACAATACTTTGTACTTACACCAAAGGTAATGATAATATAACAACTAGACTCTACCACAAAAACATGACAAGATACATTTATGTACATGTAGAAGCTGAACATTATATGCACTATAAGATCGAGTGTATTGTATAATGACCAATTATTGGATGTACATTGTATCTACATTTGAGCTTGAGTCCTTCAGACTATGTATGAGCTTATGATAATAGGAAGAGTGTGCATGAATGTCAGTGTTAGTCAAAAGTAATGTTTTGTTTCTCTCTCTCTAGTTATTACAAGGTCTTGATTATTCAGATTCAGTTACTGTTCATATCATTCATAATGGTTTACATATGTCACCTGATGTATGGGACAAGAAGTGTTTTTTGAGCAAAAAGCTTACCTCTTGAATTATTTGATTCTCCACTTTCAGGTGATATTACAGTATTATTAGGAGAGACATCTCTTCTAGCAACTGGCAAACTTTCCGCATTACCACTTGAGTTGCTTCCTATAGATACATACATGTATAATGTTCATAATGATTCCAAATATGGGAAGTTACCTCCAGTAGTGTTCATTGGTGTTTGCAAATTATCATTATAAGTCAAATATACCCACAAACTCACTTAGTTCTTTATTGCCCACTCAAAAGGGGGTATCTCATATAAGGTGTGTGGCTATGTATGCGTATGCATGCTGCACAGCAAAACAAAGGTCTTTGCAAAAAAATTAAATTGACTATAAATCAGTCACCAAATCTGTCATCGGAGTCAATTATGTTGCGTGCCCTCTATAATTATGTATAGAATAATTGGTAGTTTAATAGTTAATTCTGGTATTAAGCTTATACTTATTTTTGTTACATATTCTCAAAAAAATGTACAAGACCACAATATTGCAGGTATCAGGTCGCATCAAGAGATAAACCTTGATTTAAGACCAATGATTTAGCCAGACTCCAGAGTTTACTGTTAATTTAGTAAACATCAGTGCGGGAAGAGAACTCTTGAACAGTGATAAACAGTGATAAACAGCGATAAACATAAAGTAAGCATAAGGTAAACAGTGATGATAAAGAGAGAAATGATTACAATAGTTGGTGTTTTGCTATGGGCCGGGTGAAAACCAGTGTTACCAAATGTTGCTCACTTTACTAACTGATTATGACATTAACTGTTGATTATGAAGAATTTTGGTAAATTGTAATGATAACTTAAATGGGGTGTGAGAGCGCAAAGCATTTGGGTGATTGGGGCTATGCTAATAATCAAAGTACCTTTTAGCTGTACCGTAACAAATTTATTTATACTATTTATACCGCAACAAATACTTATTAACAGAAATACAATTACATGGATTGCTTACCATAGTAGCATAGTAGCCTGGAACTATATTTTGTGGAGTATATGTGCATAGTGTGAATGTAGCAATTATATAGAGAAAGAAAATAAAAAAAATTAGGCATGCATTAATTCCTGTATATCACTGTTTACCTATATTTTCCACTGTATATCACTGTATATCAATGGTTACCACTGTATTGTCAATGTTTATCAGTGTTTAGCCAGTTTACCATTGTATACCATCGTTAGCCTATGTTTACCTGTGTTTAACAAAGTATATCACTGTTTACCTATGTTTTTCACTGTATATTGTGTTTACCTATGTATGCTAGTGCTTACCACTGTTTTGTCAATGTTTACCCTGTATATCATCGTTTACTTATGTTTACCTGTGTTTAACACTGCATGTAAGTCACATGTTTAACACTGTTTACCACTCTTGCCTATGTTTATTACCAAAAATGATTTAGGCCAACTCCAGAGTTTACTGTTAATTTAGTAAACATCAGTGAGAGAAGAGAACTCTATTATCCTAAACAATGATAAACAATGATAAACAGTGATAAACAATGATAAACAGTGATAAACAATAATAAACATAAAAACAGTGATGAAAATGAGTATAACAATGATAAGCAATGATGGACTGAATTGATATCATCACTGAAATCTCATGTGGCATTCAAAACTTAAAATTATTACTGAATACTGTTAAAATTTGTGTTTATTTTTATTTTTACTTTTTCAATGAGTCAAACATTGTCACAAATAAAGATTGAAGGGAATATTATAATAACAAGAGGGCTGATATTCTAAATTCATGTGGAGTTAATCCACATTTAGACCAGACTAATCCACATTCTACACAACCAAGAGTTTGTGATTGAATCATGAATGATGTCAGTCCTGATCCGGCCTAATGTATTTTAAATCATGGATTTTGGGCAGCTAACATTGCAATGAGCCATTCAGCCTTGACACAATCATGATGAGATTCGTACTGGTTCAGCCAGAGCAACATGCATGATTCAGCAATGATACTTGTCAGGCTGTATCAGCACTGTAGTCTGTAGTCAGGCCGCTCAATTCGTTGATTTTGGGCAGTGTCTTCTATCATACCGGTCAGTACGTAGATAGATGCTAGGCGATGTAATGAATAAACGCGCAAGGGCGTGGTAGGCTGTAGACGAGCTAGCTAGACTAGATGGACGTCGACAGAGAAGGCAGGGTAACCTGGTCTCTAAAAGATTCAGATGTGTGGACGACTCAGCATACAGCTGCAGTAGTAGGAAAGGTCCTGTACTGCTGGGGAGGGGACAAGCCGGAAGATTTAGATATTAAGTCGCACAATTCTCCTATAAAGAGACAGTGTACTTCTGCTGTAGATGCTTTTAACTTATTATCTGGTGTTTGGTCCTCTCGACCTACTAGTGGTACTCCTCCGTTGGGTATCATAGGAGTCTCCTGTACCACCATTAATAATAATATTTATTATTTTGGTGGCTATTGTGGCCATGACACCTGCTACCATAACAGTTTGAACTGTTTAGACACTTTGACTCTTCAATGGAATGAATTACAATCCACTGATAACAATTTTGTGACTAAGAGAGGCTATGGTGGTATGATAGTAATGGGAAGTGAAAGTGAACCTCAACAGTTACTGGTTATTGGTGGAATGGCTCCTGTATCAACTACATGCATTACACAATATCATCATCAATTTGAGTACATTAAGATACCTCGTCGGGATGATCGTGTTAGAACTAATGAACAGAATATCTACAACCTGTCCAGTGGTAAGTGACTCATTCAAAAGGTTGATTTAATCACGTTAGTTTTGAACAAGAGTACATGTACTCTTGTTTTGAAATTAAGGCCATGTTTACTCGACTACTGTAAACACCTGAAAGCAGTAATAGCAAAAACAATGCAGTTTGGGCCAGCGTAGTCGTGTAAACAAGGCCTAAATAAATAAGTAAATTGCATTGCTAATAATTGGCCTCGCCTACGCGAGGTATAGGTAGTTGTTGTGTGTGTCTGTCATTCATTCATTCTGTACAAGCGAAATTTGTCTTTAATAAACTATAACTTTAGCATAGTGTGTTCTAAGCTCCTAGATCTTTCTTCTTTACCTTGAAAAGTCTTGCTTAATTGTTTTGTGTTGCTCAAATATCAGCGCTAGGTACAAGAAGCTTCAAAGTGAGAAAATCAAGTATTTGAGTCAAGTTCCGTTGTGTTGGCACTCTAGAGATAGCTGGTAGCATTTTCCAGTAGATTAGAACATGGCCTTCAAAAGATATGAACAGATTTCTCTAAATCTTACTTGGTGAAGAGTTACAGTTGTCCTGGTTCTTGTTTTTTGAAGCGCTGGAGCGACAACCTAGTGGGCTATAGGTACTAAAGTACCTATACTATCTCAAATACATGAAGGCAACAACTTTCTGTCAGCAAGTTTATCATATATTGATGATTAGTAAAGAAAAAGTTAAGCTTCTTTCCCACATGGTCTTCTTGCTGCCATCAGGCCCATCGATCATTGCAGTTGATGATGTAATGCCACACCTTTCAATCTACATGCATGGGAGGGGCTGGAGCTGCTTGCATGCATGTGCTGCAGTGCTGCTACTTCTGCATGTATTCAAGAGCAAGTGCATGCAACTGCAGGAAGCTAGTGTTGAGCAGACTCTCTTCATGCTGATAATCAAACAGCTATTGCAGTGAGGGCATGCACCATAGCAGCTATAGGGGCGAGGCCATGCACCATAGGTGTCTCGTTTGTTCCGGCAGATCATGTTAGCTAATTATGACAAAATGCAATAATTATGTCATATCCTAACAATTACAATTCATTATTATTAAAACTATTTTTTATATTAATTATTATCAATAATTCTATAGTTACATGTACCTCTTTAGGACAATGGACTATTCCATCTGTCAGTGGACAGTGTTGTCCACCAATCAGCAATTTTATAATTGAAAGGATCAATCATAATAAAGGAATTATGTATGGAGGAGCATCGACTGACTGTGGTATTGCTACTAAAGGTATCTACTTGTTTCAATTATCGCATAACAATATAGTAAGTTAACATGCATGCATACATGTAATATAGCATAGTTATATTATATTGACTTTTGCAATCAAGCTAGCACAAAGGCTTCTGCCTCCAGGATAATGCTTGCTTATGATACGCCAGTATGCCTACAGAAACTTTACAACAC
>NW_003547626.1:0-2616 GCF_000090795.2 Amphimedon queenslandica | reverse complement strand
AGCAAAAAATTTGAACATTATTTTGATTAGCATTAATTTTTAATGTGCAAATGGCTGTATATGTAGTATTGTTGAAAGTTGTCACTGTTGTGCAGAAATATTAGTTACATTATAGATTAAAATTGCAACTTTGTGGAACTCCTTCAGTCTTGGTGAGCACAATTAACATTGTGTCATTGCATCAATTGGTTTATTTACCTATAAGCCCTAGCTTCTTATAGTTGAGCCACATTGCCTGATTGATGGTAACCTGACTGTGCATAGTCTTTTTTAACAGGTTCCACCTGTCTTTTTTTGTACTCTTATTTCTGCTGCTTGCATAGCCTGGCCTTAGCATAGATTTAGTATGCTTGTACCCTGTTTATTTTTAATGTAGTTTTGTTTATTTTTAATATAGTTTTACTTGTTTATTTTTATTGCCTTACAAATTAACTCTTCACATGCTATATACTATAATTTCTCAAGTTAAAGAAAGTCCTCATTAATTTATGCATAGAATTTTTTATATGCCACAAGCCAGACCATTCCCTAGCCTATATTCATGTGTGTACATATGCTTCATATGTACGCATGGTATCTCTCTCTAAGCACGTCACAGAGGCCACATGATGTGTGCTACAACTGAAAGTGCCTGGCATAATGCAGGAGTTGAAATGTGACTGTCTTAAATCTTACATTATGCTTGTGTTTACGTTGTTGAAGTTTAGAAGTATACTAGACCAGACAGAGGCAAGCACTTTGCTTCAAACACATCTAAAGCACCTATAAAAATGCTTAAGCACAAGCACAAGCACTAATGCTGTAATTTAAAATGTGCTTCAAGCAGTACCTAAAGCACTGTTAAAAGTGCTTAAAGTGCAAGTAAAGCGCTCAATCTATAAGTTAAGGCAATACAGTACTCAATTGTCATGCACTATTTCATGATTGTCATTGCTTCTTTCTGTCCTCTCTACCTCACTGAATATACTTATTTATTTTTCCTTTTTCTTGTCCTTTCCTCAGTTTTTAATGATGGTCAATGGTCAGTGGATTCAGTATTAGATTCATTTAATATTCCTTTATTGTATAAACTAATACTAAAAGAAATAAGAAAGGAATTGAATGAATACATGACAGATAAAGAGAAGGAGCTTCAAGTTATCATTGAGTCTTTACGTCATGATCTACAAGTGGCTAGAATTAACAACCAATCACTTCAGGAAGCACTACTGGAGACTCAATCACTATCAGGTAGAAGTATATTAACTTCTGTTTAAATACATGCATGTAACTGTACATTGTACAAAGATAGTTATAGTTTGAATTTTGATTGATGATTTTAAAATTAGTAAATACAATTGCCAATATTAAAATCTGGTTTTGTATATTTTTATTAATCAATTTTTATTCTACTATTTCTAATTAAGAGAAAACAATGGCAAAATTAGAAACAGAACTGTTAGAAACTAAGACTAAATGAAAGAGAGATCAAGAGCACTTACCATACTCAGATTAGATAGAATAACACATTGACTTCAATATTAAGAGTTAAACTTCTATTATGAACTCTGCAATATAAGGGTAACTTGGCAACATAACTTTTGCATAGGCTGCACGGGCCCCCTAAGCTTTCATTGCACAAATTATAAGTCAGTGGTGTCCAACTGAACCTTTGATGTTGAGAATAAGAATTTTAATTTTTTCAGATAATTCTATAAGAAGATCAAAACTGATGAACCAGAGGAATCATTGAAGGAGAAACAAATAATGACTGGTTAGTGTATCATCAGCACATAATATTAGATGAGAGAATATTCTATTAATGTAGGAGAATATGAGAAACTTAAAGCTATAGTTGCTGATAAAGAAGTATATATAACTAAACTATTAAAACAGAAGACACAAGTAGAGGAACAAAAGCAGTTAATTATTGGTAGGTTAATAATTCACGACATGTTTTGAATGTGAGAATATGTTATTCTGTAGATGATCTCAAAACTAAAATATCAGAGAAAGATGCATATATATCTAAACTATTGAAGGACAAATCACAACAACAGGAGAGGATCACATCCCAAGAGGAACAATCAATCAAAGAGACTAGTTCTGTTGAAGTTCAATTCAACTACTTAATATCAATGGGTAAGAGATACCACTAGTCTAGTATTATTGTCCAATTCAGTTGAAGCAAGAGTTTGAAGTAAAATGATTACTTGATTACTTGTTGCTTTGTTGAAAATTTAAAGTCAATTTCAATATTTTGAACATTGTAGTTAGTTTTGAGTTATGCATGGCAGTTAAAGAAAAATCAACAATTTTTACTGTATTTTTAATACCCTTATTCTATTGTAGTGTAAATGTGGAAATTTTTTTAGTATGCCAGTAGTGAGTGCTGACCGTCTGACAATATTATACTCAAAATTTTGTGTGTAAAAATATTTTAACACTTTTTTATACAGTAACTATTCTTGTCATTTTATGCAGATGATTTGAAGGGTCTCCAGATATTTGAGAATCAATCTTTTTTGGTTAAAGGTGACAAGCATCAATCAATTAATTGGCAGAAGTATGGATTATCTATTGAAATACAGAAAGGAAGCTTTTTACCATCAACGATAGCTAAATTTGCAGTGAATG
>NW_003547625.1:14438-15768 GCF_000090795.2 Amphimedon queenslandica | reverse complement strand
CAGGAAGGGATTGGTTTCAATGTACCCATACCAATCCGGTGGTATCTCTTTGAGCTTCAAATGAGAGACAAAAGTGACAGTGCTCATGGTATTGTCTCTATTGAGTCCTGCTATGATATCGGTACTACACTGGGAATGAGTAAGAAAGATGTGAAGACAAGTCTCATACACTTTGATTCTCTTACATTGTGTCTTTACTACCAGAAGGTACTACCCAATGTCATCTTCACTAATCCTCAGTATCTCCTTGATATCCTCTCTGGTTTAGTACGTACATCATTTGTAAGTGATTTGGAGCTCATTCTACCAAAGGGAGTGTCCCTCTCACCCAATACACAACAAATGCTACAAAGAGACGGAGTCTTTGAGGAATCTATATTCGATGACCTTGGTCTTCCTTTTGTAAAGTCACTCTTCACTCCGCGTGATTTCCTCCTCTTGTTGCAGTATCTCTTTGTTGTTTCACCAATCAAAGGCTCTGATTCTACCATTCAACGGTTCTTTATGCCCATAGTGTTACCTCCTGAAAGAATGAGTGAAGAAGAGAAGAAGGTCTTCACTGGAAAATGTGACCCACTGGTCATTACATTCAACAGTAAATTAGTACTACAGGTAATACACTGACAGTGTGTGTGTATTGTATTACTGTCTCTCTTTCTCTACAGGGTCTGTTTCTGTAACAGACGCTCCTAGCTATCTGTTCACCAAACTTATTTCTTAATCAACACTGAGCTCAAAAACCAACTAACCAAACTAAAACTAACACTCACAAACAACACACTTATATAGATCTTATAAATGTCCAGAAGGTTCTATAACATACAAGAATACTTTACATGATTGTTCTAGAATATACTTGAATAAACACATAATATATAATTACAATAGTACACAGAGAGTTCCGGATCCATTTAGAAACAACTTCTTACATTTCCTCCCTTCCCCTCTGGCACGAAGTGCTCTTCCTCTCCAATCTAGAAAGTGCATCTGCATTTGCATTTGCTACCCCTTTCCGATGTTGTATAGTGAAATTATATGGTTGCAGAATCAAACTCCATCTAGTCAATCTTGCATTCTTCTCTTTAAACTTGTGTAGCCATTGAAGAGCTCTATGATCCGTTTGAATAATAAAAGATCTCCCTATGAGATATGCACTGAAGTGCTTGATGGCTAGAATAATAGCTAAGCACTCTTTTTCGACTGTCGAGTATGCTTGTTCTCTCGGGAGTAGCTTTTTACTAAAATAAGCAACTGGTCCCTCATCTAAATTCTCCTCTCCTTGACTAAGAATTGTACCAACTCCTACTCCTGATGCATCAGTTTGCAATAT
>NW_003547625.1:9608-11018 GCF_000090795.2 Amphimedon queenslandica | reverse complement strand
TCTCTTGTGGTATCCACTTAAAAGCTGCTCTACTGCAATCTTGTTAACTACCTGTTCCATTCCATTCTCTGGTACTAACCATCTCTTCACCAGTTTGACTCCTCTAGCTATCCAATCAGTTGGGTCTTGATCTCTTGTCCAAACATGACTCCTGAACTTTCTTCTACATCTCTCTGTGTTGATGTTATAATGCTCCAAAATAGCTTTCTTGACTCCATCATAATCAGTAGTAGTTCCCAGATCAGTACAAACAGTTCTAGCCTTGCCACTTAGTAACGGTGTCAGACGTAGAATCCAATTTGTCCGATTCACCCCTTGTATCTTCATAATACCTTCGAATGCTTCAATGAAGTCTTGGATATCCTCCGTTTCTTGATATGGTGATATTTTTAAATGAGGACTATTCCCTTCTCTTTCTGCTAGAACTCCTTTCATAATCTCTATCTGCTGCATATGCTGCTCCTGCATGGCCTGTATCTCTTCATAATGTCTCTCTCTTTGTCGCTCCTCTTCTCGACGACGTTCTTCAGCTTGTCTCTGAGCCTCCTCTCTTCGTCGCTCCTCTTCTTGACGACGTTCTTCAGCTCGCTCCTCTCGCTGTCGCTCCTCTTCTCGACGACGTTCTTCAGCTTGTCTTTGGGCCTCCTCTCTTCGTCGCTCCTCTTCTCGACGACGTTCTTCAGCTCTCTCCTCTCGCTGTCGCTCCTCTTCTTGACGACGTTCTTCAGCTTGTCTCTGGGCCTCCTCTCTTCGTCGCTCCTCTTCCTGACGACGTTCTTCAGCTTGTCTCTGGGCCTCCTCCCAACGACGTTGCTGCTCCTCCTGAAGCTTTGCTAAACTTGCCAAAGCTGCCGCTAATTGCTCCATAGGATCACTAACTCCTGTAATAAGACTTTCTTCCACTTCAGTACAGTCTTCCGTATCAACTGAAGTATAACTCTCTCTGAAAATATGTAATCCTCGCAACTGTCCTCTGTAGTCGTGTCTTGGTAAGTCCCGTAGAGAATACCGCCCTTGATTCTCTCGACTGTTATCCGACATAAACAGTCACACCAGACACTATAAACTTTAGTCTCTCTCTCTTGCAGAGATACAATAGTGGGTCTTTCCTCTACAACCGTTTGAGAACTATCCCACCGCTGCCACCAAAAAATGTAACAGACGCTCCTAGCTATCTGTTCACCAAACTTATTTCTTAATCAACACTGAGCTCAAAAACCAACTAACCAAACTAAAACTAACACTCACAAACAACACACTTATATAGATCTTATAAATGTCCAGAAGGTTCTATAACATACAAGAATACTTTACATGATTGTTCTAGAATATACTTGAATAAACACATAATATATAATTACAATAGTACACAGAGAGTTCCGGATCCATTTAGAAACAACTTCTTACAGT
>NW_003547625.1:6779-9123 GCF_000090795.2 Amphimedon queenslandica | reverse complement strand
CAAATAGATATATGCCGTAAAGACATGATAGTTCACTGGTTAAAGACTGGTACTGCTACAAGGGAAAAGCTGATAAAAGCACTTGAGGATTTGGAAAGAATCGATGTTGCTACTGAAGTAAAGCGTCTACCTAAACAATAACAATTTTTAGTATTGTTATGATTATAATTCAAATCATATCTTATTTTTCTGTTTAATTCTCATACATTATACACTCCTTCTCTTTATCTGTTTATTATTACTACTATTATTTTTAATCTTCTTGTTTCACTTTTACTTGTCCTTCTTTTCCTTTTCCCCCTCTATTGCTTTCTCTTCATTGGTTTATATTAACAGATACTGGACACAGCATGGTTTGTTATTATAATAATTATTAATATTTTTCTCTCTTTTTATCAATTCTTTCTATTTTGAAGTTTCCATTAAATTTTTACGATACTAATAAATAGCCTGGCAAATCAGGTGTTTACCCCATGCAGTGCAGCAACTTTACTAATTAGATCTACCCATGTGTATACATGTGGTGTATCTAGCAGTGTAAAGGGTCAATCCTGTGAGGAGGTCCTTCTTCAACAACCCGTTAGTCATATCAATCTCATTGACTGGACCACTTGTGAGAAAATAGACAATGTTATGACATTTAGTGTAACATTAAAAGATTGATACTTTTATCTTGTGTATTCATCAATGGATCTGGTGTAATGTATCAGATAATGTAGGATATGGTATGCATTCACCACCAGTCCTATATAATGACTATATATCACTCACTTCTCATCAATACTACAATCATTCTATCATTGTTGTTATTCTATTAGTTGCTAAAAGAGCATTAACTGCAAGTTATTTTCAATACCTTGTCCTGAAGGTGTGAATTAACCACCTGAAGGTGTAAATTAATGTGTTAACTAGAAAAAAAAGTAGTGGAATAAAGCTGTATTTGTAACAAAAATTTATTCAAAAACAAAATTAATACAACAACGACCAAAAAACAAAATAATAGTAGTAATAATGATAAATAAAGCAAATAATAATATTGTCCATTAATAAAGTCCTCATCAGAGCCTAAATGAACTTGCCATAGCAACAACAGAGTCTCCTCCCATTCAAGACACATCTACAATAATAATAAAGTTATTAAAAAGAGGGAAAATCCAATTTTGATCAGAATGAGTTCAAACTTTATACAGAACTTAAGAACATGTATACATGTATGTATTGGGGGAAGACTTCTCTTTTTTCATTTTGAAAAGAATTGGTTTATGATCATACAGGGACTGTGGACTGATTTTTGAGTAAATTATGGCTCCAAAACCACCCAAAATTCTTATTACATTTTCTAACACAAAATATTGATGTACATGTACTTTTGCATCAAAAGTTTAAAAAAATCCCTATTTCAAAGTAACTAGCATTTTATTTGATGAAATACCCCAGGCTCTAGTACATGATACAATACATGAATACATGATGAATGCAAAGAAAATTGATATACATGTACATGTACATGTGCACGTATAAGCACATGTACATGCACATTCTAAGTTCAACTGAGATAAAAAACAATAACAATAGTAATCAGAAAATCCCATTATCTGGACTCTTGAAAATAACAAGAAAATTAATGATGAGATTTAATACACAATAATTACATGTACATACTGTACATGTACAACACAGTCTCTCTCAAATGGGAGAGTTCCTTATCTATAGATGCATTGCTATACATACTGTACTGTACACTGTACATGTAAATCAAAAAGTACATGTACATGTACATGGATATTGTTCACTACACTGCAAAAAATATGTTGTTAAAACAACCCATAGGTGGTTACCTCAGTTTCACTAAACAATAGACTTCCGGTCCCGGAACTGAGGTAACCCTCTAAGGGTAGTTTTAAACAAAATTTTTTGCTGTGTACTAACTAAATTTGAAGTCTCCATTCTGTCCCTCTCTTTCATTTCCATTGATCTATTGAGTCCAATCTGTACTGGGATTGGTGCTAACATCAAGTAGTGAATCTGAGGGGGCGGGACACTGGTCTGTGGCCACACCTTCAATATCTTCTGAATACCTCTACCTACAATGTGTATATTTGTGTGTAAGATGAAGATCTGAAGGGAGAGAGAGAGGGAGGGAGGGAGAGAGGAAGGGAAATCTGAAACTGAATGTACATATACTAACCTCCTCTGGGTGGCATAATGATTGTTGCTGATGAAAAACCAGGTAGAGTTACTTCCTAGTAGAACAATGAATACATAACTTCTTCTTTTTCACTCTTCCTCCCTCATTCCTTCTTTATTCCTCCTCTCTCACCCTCTCATTCACGTCCCCCTCCCT
>NW_003547625.1:0-2845 GCF_000090795.2 Amphimedon queenslandica | reverse complement strand
AGAGAGAGAAAGAAAGAGGAAAAATTAGTGATGCTTCTAAGTTCTAAATATAATTAGTGATCAAGGATTGAAGATATAAAAAATTAAAAAGAACAAAAAGATGTCAACTTATCCACACACATACATTATACTAGCATAAGATATGGAAGGATATACATTGTACATAGGAATTAATGTCTTACTCTGATCTCTCCTTCAGTTGTATCCCACACAGTAACAGAGCAAGGACTATTCTATCATCATGTAGCATGCCTCTGGCAACACGAGTGTACACCATCTAATGAAAGAGAGAAAGAATGTACATGTACATGTGAAATGTACAGAACTATACACAGATCAACAACTAATACAATACACATGTATATCAATGTATGTACAAATGTACACATTAATCAGGCCTATACACTGAAACCTCCTAAGTTTTAAAGGCTATCCTTCCAAATTTAAAATGCTGTGGTATAAAAATAAGCAGGTACCTGGAATAAATCCTGAGAGATGATCCTAAGCCTCTTAGCATAATCAGACTGTCCCTTCAGATTAGGATTGACTGTCAGTACATTTTGAAATATGTCCAGGAAGAATTACAAGGAATACTGGTACAAGAAATGAACCTAAGAATAAAAGAAGGAAAAATTGAAATAGGAATGAGCAATTACACTATAAAAACAACCAAATTAAGATAATAATACATTAATTTTCAATAGTGAAATGTTTAGCAATACATGCATGGACAAATTTTCTAATTAAAAGCTGGCCTAATGTATTTTTGAAGCAAAACCATCAAAATAAAGTACCGCTAAATCACACGACAGTCACATGATTTCAATTACCTGATTGAGTGACTCCAGAGTGAAGTACATGGCAGAGCAGGAGGTGGAGAGAGGCAGGTATTGCTGGGAGACTGTCAACTTCAGCCATTATAGTATCAGTCTCCTCCATCTTCCTCTGAACTTCTGCAGCCTCTTCCTTAAGAGTCTCAAGCTCAGTAATGATTCTAAAAATAGACACAACAAAGATTACATCATGTAACAATTGTTATTATATTTAGATGTGTTGTTACTATTATTAGAATTGGGGGTACCTGTTGTTGTCTAGGATACGACCCTTGACCTCGTTCAATGCAGTGAGGAGACTCTTCTCAAGGTGACGCAAACAAAGGAGGAACTCAACTAATGAATAATTATTGATTTAATTTATTAATAAAAGATAATTAATGTATCTTTAATTATTAAAATACTTTACGTTTTTCTCAACAATTGATAAATCATTCTTAATAACACTAGCATCAGATATAACCATTGCATATTCTTCTATATATCTAAGTAAAGAAATAAAATTAAAAATATAAGTTTCACTTTTAATGTATTTTGTTTTGTTCTTTACTTTGCTATAGAGGCTTCAAGTTCTGCTATTATTTTTGTTAATTCTTCTCCTTTTTGACGAGTGTCCTCAGCTTTGGTTTTCAAATCTTTCAATTCTTTACGTAACGGATCAACTCTCTTCAACATATCAGCATAACTCAACTATAGGAGAGAGAGAAGAGGATACAATATTATCAATACAATAAGGTACACAATTATTACAAAGAAATAAAATGAATAAAAATGCCTCAAGTTCACTTTTAATTGTGTGCATTAATTTAGCATTTTAGATCCATTTGGGTGTTTGGCTATATTTGAGGCTATTCAGTGAGCAACTTTAAAAATTCATAAAAAATCCAAATTTGATAGGAATCAACTCAAATTTTATACACAACATAAGGACAAGTATATGTATCAAAAAATATTATAAAATTGAGAATTCTCTTTTTTAATTTTTAAGAAATCTGGTCAACATCCCTGTACTATATATATAGTACAGGGACTTTGACCCAATTTTTGAGCAACTTCAAAAATTCATTAAAAATCCAAATTTGATCGGAATCAGCTTAAACTTTCTACACAACATAAGAACTTGTATATGCATCAGAAAATGTTATAAAAATTGAGAATTCTCTACTTGACATTTTTGGTAAAATTTGGCAGACGCCCCTGTACTGTGATACAGGGACTTTGATTCAATTTTTGAGCAAATTTAAAAAATTCATATAAAATCTAAATTTGATCGGAATCAGCTCAAACTTTATACACAACTTAAGAACATTTATATGTATCAGAAAATGTTATAAAAATTGAGAATTCTCTACTTGACATTTTTGGCAAAATTTGGCTGACGCCCCTGTACTATAGTACAGGGACTTTGACCCAATTTTTGAGCAACTTTAAAAATTTATAAAAAATCCAAATTTAATCGGAATCAGCTCAAACTTTCTACGCAACACAAGAACATGTACATGTATATGCATCACTTAATTCCACATACACGATTAAAATCAGACTTTATTTAAAACACTCCTCTAAGGCCCACAGCCTTACTTGCGTGATTAACAGTCTCAAAGTTATACTCTTTACGTGACATGTAGTCTCTCTTCATCTTATTCCTATCGTCATTAGTAATGTCTTCAGTAGAGAAGTTAGCAATGGTAGGAATAAAGTTCTCCTTCATTATAATCTGTTTGATACTCTTCCAGTCAGTGTAAGGTTCTCTCATTAGCATGCAGATGCTTTCCAGTGCCATCTTGATGACCTGATGGGATTGTTCAGAGCCCTCACTTCAACCAGGTGGGATTTCTTAATTCTCTTCACAGCTGCAAAAAGAAATAGCAATAATAATAATAATAATAATAATATGCTTTCTTTTTGTCTTTCTCTCGGGTTCTCCCTCTCCTCCTTTCTATATATTTCCTCTCTTTTTGTTGCCCTTTTCTCTCATAATAATAATAATTATTATTATTATTATAATTATA
>NW_003547624.1:14671-15777 GCF_000090795.2 Amphimedon queenslandica | reverse complement strand
TTTAATTCAAAATAAATTTTTATCACAATAAAATATTTACTTTGACAAACTGAATTCGAATCCAGAGAAATTTCAGGGTTATCTAAAGGGGATAAATTGTCTACATGAAAATATTAAACTGAATTATCAACTTCACTAACCAACACAACGCAAGTCCAAATTTACAATTTTTTTCTTTCTGCTCCTCTTAACAATTATCACAATCACAAATACTATGATAATACAAACACAGAGTGCTAGCACAAATACAACAGGAGCTACAATCATTAGTGTTAATAATAGTAACTGAGGAGTTGCAGTTGAGGGTAGATTTGTAACTGATGATTCAAGTGAAGAAGAATCTATAGGATAAGGAAGAAAAGAAACATGTTTATACACAATAATAACTGTTGTCCAAACACTTCTCCAGCTGCAAGAAACTTAAGACAGCAGAGATAAAATATTTTCATGGTTTCTTATCATTGTTCCATCCACTACACAATGCTCTATACAATCATGCATGAGTATCATTTGACATCAAGATCTGCTGTGTATTAGGCTTTGCTTGCTTGGGCTCGCCCTTTAATGTTTTACTTCATCTAGTTAAAAATTTTTTCATACAGATGTTTTACAACAAGATGAGTTATGACAATTGTCACAATTAGTAACAGGAGATATTGGTGAAGGAGAGAGAGTAAGAGGAGTAAGATATGAACTTGCAACAGATGAGGGGAAGGGCTGATGGTGAAAAAATGGAGTCTATAGATAAAAAAATCAATAAGCAAAACAGCAATTTTACTATTGAGACAAAAAAGCCCCGGGGGGGGAACCGCATTGTTTTGAATGTAACACAAGATACAAATTGATACTGAGAGCATTCTTTGCTGTTGTGTAAACACAATCAAATGATTCAAATAGTACAGATTGCAACCAGTTACTCACCAGCACAGTTGACTCTCTGGTACCCAGTACCAGTACAATCACAAGTGTAATGAGGTGAATACTGTATACACTCTCCTCCATTCATACATGGACTGTCCCTATCACAGATACTAGTGAAATCACAGTCAGTACAATTAGAATTAACAGTATAACCATCAGAACAGATTGAGTTACAAGCTAATAAT
>NW_003547624.1:12472-13786 GCF_000090795.2 Amphimedon queenslandica | reverse complement strand
CAGCAACATAAAAAGAACCTATTCAGTTGCTTGCCATGTCAATGATGGTACAACTGAGGCTAGTACAAGAACGCAGCTCATTGTTGGAGGTAAGATCTAATAATCATGATAATTTACAGTCTCTACATACATAATCTATAATCTAGTTGAATGTACATGTACATGTATGTATTGCTGGTTTGTCATGTTAGAGCCAAATACTACGTAACAGTTTTACCAGTAATTCTACTCATTAATTTCTGGACTATACAATACCAATGAATCATACAGCATAACTCCAATAGTAAACAACAAGAGATTTATTTCTCACATAAAAAAGCTATATACATGTAGGTACACTATGAGTCATTAATGAGTAGAATTACTGGTAAAACTGTTACGTAGTATTTGGCTCTAACATGACAAACCAGCAATACATACATGTACATGTACATTCAACTAGATTATAGATTATGTATGTAGAGACTGTAAATTATCATGATTATTAGATCTTACCTCCAACAATGAGCTGCGTTCTTGTACTAGCCTCAGTTGTACCATCATTGACATGGCAAGCAACTGAATAGGTTCTTTTTATATTGCTGTTTATTAAATTCCATGAGAAAGTACAATGGATCTCATAGCTGGTAGAATAGTTACACATTATCATGACATTCATGCCAAGTAATGTCCTACTACACAAATGAATGGTTGGGTAGTTAATGGTTACATTACAGTCAGCAGGGCTGATAAACTCAGCATAGTTGTCATAATTGTCAGATACTTCAAAATTAATGCTAGCATTGCTTTGTACTGAAGCAGAGCAGGAGAATTCAACTTTATTCATGTCATTCTCGACTAAAACTGGCTTCAGGTTTTTGATAAATTTAGTTTGAACTATAAAAGAAGAGAATCATAATAATAATAAATTGTTGAGGTTACTAATGAGACTTACTGCTATTATTATTTGAAGGACTTAATGTGTAGGATGCTACAGTGACAGTTGTCAAAGACATATCCTCATCTGATTCAATTTGACATTCATAGGTGGTGAAAGTTGGATAATAATCAAAACTTAAACTGAAATTATCGAGGTTTATGTTAAAGTTATTGTCAAAAGAGCCATTAGATCTAATATATTTTTGAAGACCATCTAGCAACCATGCAGCTTTATAGCCTTCGTGATAGTTTCCAGCTACATAGCCAGTACAGTCAAGAACCTCACATTGTCCCCAAACAAATGTTTTAGGTACTATAGTATCATTTTGTAAAAATTGACCTAAAAATCATGATGAAATCAAAAAACTGTAATAAACTGTTTGTGACTTACGGAGG
>NW_003547624.1:9276-12280 GCF_000090795.2 Amphimedon queenslandica | reverse complement strand
GTAGTACAATATAATTTCCAACCTCACAAAAATTCTTTTATATCAATTTGTTGGGATTCACTCACTCCCTTAGCATACACAAATACACAGACTCACTTTTAACATTACCACAGATTCAATAACATCATACATGTACATACAGGTCATATACTCATGCATACAGAGTCTACATACTAATGTACATGTACATGCAACTACTATAGATTATGGTATACAAGTAGAGATATATTCTTAGTAAATTTTAGTTGTAAATCATCATGATTATTAGATCTTACGTCTGACAATGAGTTCTGTTCTTGTACTAGCCTCAGTTGTACCATCATTGACATGGCAAGCAACTGAATAGACTCTACTTTCATTACTGTTTGTTAAATCCCATGAGAAAGTACAATGGATCTCATAGTTGGTAGAATAGTCACACATTATCATGACAATCATGCCATATAATGGCTTATCACACATACGAATGGTTGGGTTGACAGTGGTTACATCACAGTCAGCAGAGCTGATAAACTCATTGTCAAACAGGTCAGATACTTCAAAATTAATGTTAGCATTGCTTTGTACTGAAGCGGAGCAGGAGAATTCAACTTTATTCATGCCATTCTCAACTAGAACTGGCTTCAGATTTTTGATAAATTTAGTTTGAGCTATAAAAGGAGAGAATCATAATGATAATAAATTGTTGAGGTTACTAATGAGACATACTTTGATCATTATGCGAAGGACTCAATGTGTAGGATGCTACAGTGACAGTCGTTAAAGACATATCCTCATCTGATTCAATTTGACATTCATAGGTGGTGAAAGTCGGATAATAATCAAAACTTAAACTGAAATTATCGGGGTTTATGTTGAAGTTATTGTCTTCACAGGCAGAGCCTTTAAAACATCTTTGATGGCCATCTAGTAACCATGCAACTTTATAGCCACTGTGATAGTTTCCAGGTGCATAGCCAGTACAGTCAAGAACCTGACGTTGTCCCCAAGTAAAGGTTTTAGGTACTAAAGTATTGTTTTCTTTAAATTGACCTAAAATGATGATGAAATAATATTATAGTATGCATAAAACCTGCTTACGGAGGAGTGTTATTCCTCCACCAAAAGCACTGGAACCACATGCATATCGACCTTCAGTAGATCCGTTGAGGGTCAGGGTATAGTTTTGGTTAACTGGAGCCACGGGTGAGTCAGGGTTGGGACCATTTAGATAATATATTCCATCAGGAAAACTGCAAGGAGGAAGGGTAACCTCATTACCATTTCTTGTAGGATTAAAGAAATGTGTGACATCAGCTAAAATAGAGACAAGCAAAACAGCAATTTTACTATTAAGACAAAAAAGCCCCAGGGGGGGGACCGCATTGTTTTGAATGTAACACAAGATACAAATTGATACTGATAGCATTCTTTGCTGTTGTGTAAACACAATCAAATGATTCAAATAGTACAGACTGTAGCCAGTTACTCACCAGTACAGTTGACTCTCTGGTACCCAGTACGAGTACAATCACAAGTGTAATGAGGTGAATGTTGTATACACTGTCCTCCATTCATACATGGACTGTCTCTATCACAGATACTAGTGAAATCACAGCCAGTACAATTAGAATTAAGAGTATAACCATCAGAACAGATTGAGTTACAAGCTAATAATAAAACAGAATAATAATAACAATAATAATCATAATAATAGCAATGGTAATAGACTTACTGCAAGTGAAGCTATAACTCTCAGTAGCAACATAGTTAGGACCTGATGATGTACAGTCAGTCCTAGTAATACACTGACTATTAGCAGTAAATGATAAACAACAATCATCTCCTCCAGTACACCCAGAATTACAAGGATTGTTACACCCTAAATAACAAAAAATTAAGGTACTCATTTAATGTATAAATGCTTCAGTGTATATGTATCTTGTGTATGTGACATTATATCATAGACCAGTTCATCATTCAGCATTAGAAAATGTCCTACAAGTATGAATAATGTTATAGTTACAATCCTTAAACTTATTCATTTTATTGGAAAAGCCAGGATGAGGTTAAAAGGGAATATCACAGTAGCTAACAAGACAAAAGGTGAATGGCCTCACCCCTAAAGCTGTTTGGGAGGTGCTAGACTTAGCTACACAGCCAAGAGTTAGCATGTACGATACAAGACGTTGCCCAGTATTGATACAGTCTGACAGGTATCATTGCTGAATCATGCCTGTTGCTCTGGCTGAACCAGTATGAATAAGTATCAGGTGCTCCCTTAAATTCAAAGCCAATTTATTTCAGCTACTTTTCTTACTACTAGTTACGTAGCATAGTAACATGAGCTCTTTTACTGTATTAAAAATATCATGTAACTGTACGTGATGTCACTGTGAAAGGCACTTGTGTGTGTCATTCAGCTACAACCACTGAGAGCGACACTCCTAACTAGGCATTACCTTTGACAATGAGTTCTGTTCTTGTACTAGCCTCAGTTGTACCATCATTGAAATGGCAAGCAACTGGATAGACTTTTCTTGCATTGCTGTTTATTAAATTCCATGAGAAAGTACAATGGATCTTATAGCTGGTAGAATAGCTACACATTATCATGACATTCATGTCAAGTATATTTGATCTCTTATCACACATACGAATGGTTGGGTTGTCAGTGGTGGTTACATCACAGTCAGCAGAGCTGATAAACTCATTGTCAAACAGGTCAGATACTTCAAAATTAATGTTAGCATTGCTTTGTACTGAAGCAGAGCAGAAGAATTCAACTTTATTCGTGCCATTCTCAACTAGAACTGGCTTCAGGTTTTTGATAAATTTAGTTTGAGCTATAAAAGGAGAGAATCATAATAATAATAAATTTTTAAGGTTACTAATGAGACATACTTTGATCATTATGTGAAGGACTTAATGTGTAGGATGCTACAGTGACAGTCGTTAAAGACGTATCCTCATCTGATTCAATTTGACATTCATAGGTGGTGAAAGTCGGATAATAATCAAAACT
>NW_003547624.1:4610-8616 GCF_000090795.2 Amphimedon queenslandica | reverse complement strand
ATACAACCAGTGAGGGTAACATTATTACCCATTCTGCTAACACTGAAAGCCTTGGTTAAGATAGGGACAAGCACCAACAGCAAGAGCCGTGATACTAGCAGCGACCACGACTTCATGGCCAACATTGAGTGAAGAAATATTCCCAAGACTCAAACTAAGAGAATACACCTTGTTTTATAAGAAGAGAGACAGAGAGAGGGATAGTGAGCGAAGAGAAGCCAGTCTTGGTAACATGCTAAAGAAGAGTGCATAGATAAAAAATAAAAAAAACATATTAAAGCATAGTAAACATATTAAAGCATAGTAAACATATTAGAGCATAGATAAGAGCTAGAGTAAATAAATGCTACGCCCCGTTTCTAATCCCTTTCATTTACAGGAGTAGGAGTTAGAAATAAATGCGTGGGTGGATAAAAGTAAGCCGCCCACGCAGCCATGATGATTAGCTAGTAGTAACTTCATTTTTTTGAAGGTAAAGACATTATAGGCAATTTAAATGATTTTAACAATAAATTTAAGTTAGTTTGGTGAGTTAATTTAGGTTGTTTTATAAATTGGAGGGCTACTTTTTCTTCATTGAATAGTGAATACACAGAAATAATGTATATATAGGTAAACACTATGCAGTCTTTAATGGTAGTCTCATTATACTGATCCATTATCCATAACCTTCTGGTTAAGTATTTTGATCTGTGTTTTACATCCATCTAGCTTTTATGATCATATTTAGTGAATTCTCTCTTTCTCTCACTTTGACTCTCTTTTGTCTATCCTTTTTCTTGCTTGATATTTTTTCTGTGGTATTGTGTTGGTTAAGCTCTTGCACATTATAGACTAACAGTAACATAGCTAGTATGTACAACAATGCATGATTTATCAAAAAGTTATAGCTAAGATACATTGATGGGTTGACCTACAAAAATTAAAGAAATAATTATGTGAAAATTTAGCACACTTAAGAAGTGTGATGAAAGATGTACTACAGTATGGAAATTCTAATAATGGAGTAAATTTATCCACTGCTATTGCCATTGAAAATTTACACTCCCTCACTGAGTGCACTTCACACTTCATTAGCACTATTTTAATTATTTTGAAAAAAATGAAGTAGTAGTAGCTATAGCTATCTTTATTTTAACTTGATTTCAAGTTGTCTTTTAAATTGTCCTATTCACATGCATACAGTATAGAACAAAATGCAGAGACAAATTAACAATATTTACTAATAGGCAACATTTAAATAGAATTGAACTTGATCTACAAATTTGATACAGAGCACTGACTTTAATACTTAGCTGTATCTACAGATACAAAGATTAAACTTGTAATTATTTTATAAACAACTGCACAAGTTAGAAAAGGATAACTTAATAGTCAAAATAATAATGATACATAATGCACCATCTAATTTTTACATGAGGAAATAATTTTTATATTTAATTTTAATAAAAAATAAAAACCAATGTTGTGCCGACTTAAAATTTTTTGGGCATGATGTTAACTACATAGACATTTGAGTTGTATGGTGTCTCCAATACAATTTTTACAGTTATAATTAATGATTTGTGTTGACCTACATGAAGCTGCTACACTTGTGTTAATTAATTAATGCTAGCATTGTAAGTAAAACTAGCTGTAATTTAAATTTTATTTATTTGTTGCTCCTTTATTGTTGCAGCTAGTTTCTTCCTGATAGACTGTCTTTCGCTATTATTAAAAATAAAAAAAATATTTCAGTGACTCTGACCTGTTTTTTTTCCTTTTTCGTATTATATCTCTGCAGAAGCACAACATTTAAACAGGAAGTGCAGGTAAATGTGACGATATCCTTTCCTCAGCAGATTATGTGAATGAGTTTCTTTTGTAGGAGAATTGTAACATGGAGCAATTGGAAGTTTTGGAGAATTTCCTCAAGCCCCCATCGAAATAGGAATCGAAACTGTGCCAATATTATAATTACTAGCAGTTTGAAATCATTACTAATCTTTCAGTAATAATTTAATTTATTGACGTAAGTTCAAAAAATATGCACACATTATGTATTTAAAGCAGCTGCCTGCCAACTTGATAAGCCTGGTTAGTCTGTGTTACTGGATCTGAAGTAGTTGGACGGATTACATCTATTCAAAAAGAAAACAATCCAGTAACAAATGGAATGCTTATTTAAATTACCATAGTCATGAGAAGGCTGTTGTAATTGTTGCTTTTGCTTCTTATTGTTGATCACAACAACCACCAATACAACAATCAGTGCAATACACACAGCAATTATCAATGATAGCACTGTAATAACTGCAATAATAGAAGCTGATAGACTTTGACTTTGAGTATCTATATCATATTAATAAGAGCATTTATTTATTATTAGTATAGAATATACTAACTAGATCTATTAGCAGCACAGTAACAAGTGTATTGGTGTGGTTGTGATCCCAGAGAGCAGTCAGCAGTACCACAAGGGTTTGATGCTTCACAGATGTTAGTCAAAACACAACTAGTGCAGTTAGCTGATGGAGTATATCCTCTGTCACAGGACAATGAACAACCTTGCTAAGCATAAACTTTCACTGTGTTTAACATTCTTACTTACGACATAAACAATTATTGGCACTCATACTATAACCTGATGAACAGGTTTGACAGCATCCAGTAGCATCACATTTCTCACAAACCACAGGCTGTGTGCATGGATATGCTGTATATATTAAGAAAGAATTAACAATACATTAAAAAGAGTGATGCATGAGTGAATCAATATTAATTATTAATACTTATTGCTCCACATTGACAGCCATTAACTAGTTCATATCCTGATCCACACTCAGTACAACAACTTGAATTCAGCAACTCACATCTTAAACAATTTGATACTCTACAAGGACCTGCAACAAAACATAATCAATTTAGATCTATCCTATTTTTCTCAACCTTACCACAGGTACATCCATCAGGATTCAAATAGGAACCAAATGAACATGTTTTACAGCAAAAGGAGTTTTGACAATTGTCACAGTTTGAAACAGTACATATTGGTGAGAAAGAAGGTGAGGGAGATGATGATGAAAAATGAGTGGAGGAAGGAGTAGGGGAAGGAGTGGAAGTGAACATTACTGTAATAAAGAAAAGGAAAAATAATAATATATAATGGTGATAGAATATAGTGAAATGAGAAAGAAGAGAGAGGGGGAGTGAGAAATATAGTAGATAAGAAATATGTCGATGTGTAAAGCTAATAGATCACATGATTTAAACAACACAGCAACATTAGTTCCATTGACCTTAAAAGGTAACAATTAATAATATCACTCACCAGTACAGTTGACTCCTTCATATCCAGTACCAGTACAATTACAAGTATAATTATCAGGAGGTGAATTCTGTATACATTCTCCTCCATTCATACATGGATTGTCTGCATCACAGATACTAGTGGAATCACAGCCAGTACAATTAGAATTAGCAGTATAACCGGCAGAGCAGGTTAGATTACAAGCTAATAATCAAGCATAATAATAATAGTAATACAATTGTAATACTTACTGCAAGTGAAATTATTACTCTCAGTAGCAACATAGTTAGGACCTGATGATAATGTACAGTTAATGTTAGTAATACACCGACCATTAGCAGCAAATGCTGAACAGCAATCAGTAGAACCTGATCCAGTACACCTCATCAGTCCAGTCTGATTACAAGCAGTGTCACATGCTAAGTAAGATAACATTATTATTATTTTTTAGTTTTTAATTGGCTTACCTCTACATCTGATACTGCCCTCATCAAAACCTTCCCTACACCGATAACAAAAAGTGTTTGTAGGAGCACCAACAACAACACCATTAGGAACAGGATTTAAACTACCAGTCCTTCCACTCCATGTACCACTGATACACTCAATATCAAATATCCTAGTTTGTTCAGGTTGTCCTGGGTTAGGAGTGAATGTAGCTATAAGAGCTAGGGCTTCATAAGTATCAATCATGCTCCCTTGAGCTAGACAGACATA
>NW_003547624.1:0-2105 GCF_000090795.2 Amphimedon queenslandica | reverse complement strand
TAATAAAGTATAATAAAAAATAGTAATACAATTGTAATACTTACTGCAAGTGAAGTTATTACTCTCAGTAGCAACATAGTTAGGACCTGATGATGTACAGTCAGTGCTACCATCACACTGACCATTAGCAGTAAATGATAAACAACAATCACCAGAGCCTGATCCAGTACACCTCATCAGTCCAGAATTACAAGCACTGTCACATTCTAAATGAGATTAACAATTATTTCTATTAAATTGTCTTACCTCTACATCTAGTATCACCACCAAAACCTTCCCGACACCGATAACAATCAGTTCTTGGAGGAACACCAACAACACTGGCAGGAGGAGGATCTAAACTACCAGTCCTTCCACTCCATGTACCACTGCTACACTCAATATCAAATATGCTGGTTTGTTCAGGTTCTCCTGGGTTAGGAGTGAATGTAGCTATAAGAGCTATGGCTTGATAAGTACCAATCATGCTCCCTTGAGCTAGACAGACATATTGAACTGATCCTTCAGTTACATTAGGAGAGTATGACTGGCCACTATCAGAAATGACTAGTAAAGGAGGCAATGCAGCCTCTAACTGAGCTATTGTTGGTAGAGGACAATCCTGAGCAACTGATAGTGACAGAACACATAAAACAAAGACTAGCACTGCTTCTCTCATCATTGCTATCAAACTACTTTTCTAATGACTAAAAGAATTATGACATCATCAACTGGTGACACAAACAATAACAAAAATTTGCAACTATTGAACTATATTGCATGCTTACAGCTCACATTATGGCAGCTAAAATCAGAGTCATAATAAAATACTCTTCTCATAATAGTTTCACAAACATACTATAGACTATAGATCTAGCTAATTTATGAGTCTAAAAACTAAAATAAAACCAAAAAGGCTAGTATAAAGGAAACAAGGCAGTGAGTGTCCCAAAGGCATAAGGAGTGTATTCAATAATATATGTGATCATGATTCAGTTGGAAGGTTGAGTCATTGGAGACAATGAGATATGGAGCCAATGGTATAATGAATACAGCACCAGTAAGGATTCATTAGTTAATTTGAAGACAATCTCTCTTTCTTTATCCCTCTCTCTCTCTCTTACAAAGGTATGATAAGGCTGCATTTTGTCTTGAAGAACTAATCCTTTCCAATCCTTACAATTGTATATTTCATCAACGTTATGCTGAAGTGAATACATTGCATGTTTCCTATACAATACTATTACTCTTCTTTCTTCCTTTTCATTCTTGTATAGGTTTGCTATACTCAAAATACAACAGAGAGTCTTGAAATTGCTCGCAAGCATTATGCAACCTCTTTGAAACTGAAACCCTCTAACCTCCAGTCACTCTACGGTCTATATCAGACTGCAGTGAGTCTTGGAAGACACTCGAAAAAGAAAGAAGCAAAAGTTAGGAATGATGACATTGCACAGTGGTGCATGTTGCAGCTTTTGGAGACTTATCAGGTAAATGTGACAATATCCTTTCCTCAGCAGATTATGTGAATGTGACTTTTCTCTTGTAGGAGAATTGTAACATGGAGCAATTGAAAGTTTTGGAGAACTTCCTCAAGCCCCCGTCAAAATAAGAATCAAAACTGTGTGAATATTATAATTACTACTGAGCAGTTTGAAATTATTAATAATCTTTCAGTAATAATTTAATTTATTGACGTAAGTTCAAAAAATATGCACACATTATGTATTTAAAGCAGCTGCCTGCCAACTTGATAAGCCTGGTTAGTCTGTGTTACTGGATCTGAAGCAGTTGGACGGATAATGTCTATTAGAAATGAAAACAATCCAGTAACAAATGGAATGTTTATTCAACTACCATAGTCATGAGAAGGCTGTTGCAATTGCAGCTTTTGCTTCTTATTGTTGGTCAAAACAACAACAACCACCAATACAACAATCAGTGCAATACACACAGCAACTATCAAAGATAGTACTGTAATAGCTGCAATAATAGAAGCTGATAGACTTTGACTTTGAGTATCTATATCATATTAATAAGAGCATTTATTTATTATTAGTATAGAATATACTAACTAGATCTATTAGCAGCACAGTAGCAAGTGTATTGGTCTGGTTGTGATCCCA
>NW_003547623.1:13294-15784 GCF_000090795.2 Amphimedon queenslandica | reverse complement strand
TGTCAATACAGCTGTATCAACCGAGGTATCAACATCATCTTCGACATCATCATCTTGTGTGCTGCTCTCTCTGAAAAAATGGAAAATCGATGTACACGAATTTACAGCCAGCTCCATCCTGTCAATAGCATATTCACAGTAGCTTGAGTGGCATATACCTATTTGACATTGTGACTCAACTAGAAAAGAGGACAGTTCTTGGAAAAAGCACCTCCAACTGTCAGACATCTTGAACTTGGATCACGTGATTACAATAACCCAAGGACACGCCTATCAAATGAAATTAATTAAAACATGTTCATCATCATGATTTCAGTGATATGATACGATGATGAGCAGTGCTATCTCCTAATAAT
Organism: Amphimedon queenslandica; assembly: GCF_000090795.2. NCBI lineage: Eukaryota > Metazoa > Porifera > Demospongiae > Haplosclerida > Niphatidae > Amphimedon > Amphimedon queenslandica. The sequence continues at coordinate 15,428 of NW_003547623.1, read as the reverse complement.
GTTTCATGTAAATATGATACAAATGGCTTGCCATACAATCCTATATGATATCGTATCTTAAACACCATCTTACCATTACACCTATCACCACCTTATCACCATCCCACCACCTTACATACCATTGTATCACCATTGCACTATTACACCATACACCAATGGCTACCAATATCACTTATACAATACTTCTGTAATTTCGTAACTTGTATCACAATTAATCTTAACACCTTTATACTAGTTAGACATTTAACCACCATTGTCATCTTATCATTACCATGTACACCAAAGACATGAAATATATCCATTACTATTGTACCACCATATTACCATTGTAACCGTAACCACCTTACCAGTTATCACCATTACACCATATACCCACAGGTACACCCTAATAGTTACCAATATTACCAATCCTTCTTCTTTAATATATTCTCCATTAACATGTATCACTGGAACTACTCTTTGCTTTCTTATGTCAGTCTTCCCTTTCTTCCTTAATTAATAAATTGTTTTATTTTAGCATGTACTCATGTACCTTTATTTTGTAATTCTACTTAATTTATTATTATTATTATTGTTGTTGTTGTTGTTGTTGTAGTTGTTGTATTTTGATGTACTTTTATTATGAAACAATAGTATTGAGTTTTCTATTTGACGTTTTAATAATTTTAATATAATTTATTTAATAAAATTAAAGTTAAATAAGTCGACAATTTTATTCCAGTTCTCCTGCCACAGTAGACTTGAAGTGATTACGTCTGGACATTCAAGAACTGCTTGAATTTGATGTGATTCTCCACTGGTCAGTGCAGCTCCAAAATCAGCAAGATGTGTAGGATCATCTATAACTCTTTTACCAGCCTCAATGATCTGAGCCAATTACTCTCTGTGGGACAAGAGAGAGAAATATATAAATGTACATCAATATAATCACTATAAATGTACATACAGCATCTGTGGTAATAACATAGCATGAAATAATGCAGGAAGACTGTGCTCTTGGTTATAGTACGCATGCATCTTAGGAGTAAGGTAGAAGTACATGTACATACCTTTCCAGTGAGTGACAGGCCCCCAGTCATGGCAACATTCTGATGTATTGGACAATCCATAGCCAGTGAGAGGAGGGCAGAGACTATAGTGACACCTGCAGAGGGACCATCCTTTGGGGTAGCACCCTTTAATTAAGAACAATAATAATAAAAATAATAATTAATAAATCGATAATAAAATAATAATATTAGTTGCCGCTGTCATTATTAATTGTTGATAATAATAATGGCAATAATAATAATCGCAAAAATTAAAATAAGAATATCATTATTATTATTATGAAAGTATTATACTTACCTCAGGTACATGTACGTGCCTAAATGGAGATGAATTTTTGCTTTCTAAAGGAAATCATCGTAGGATCTTTTGAAGACAAAAATGACTAAAATAAAACAAAAAAATACAATTTACTAACAGCACCAGAACACCTTATACATGTATTTCCATCTCTCTCTCTCTCTACCTTAGCAAAAGTGTAAGCAATGACAGTGGACTCCTTCATTACATCTCCTAACTGCCCAGTGGTAGTCATACCCCCTTTCTCCTCTCCCCTCCTTTGACAGGCCCTGCCCCTCAGCCATGCCTGTCTCCACATAAAGAGTAGTGCCTCCCATTGACGTCCAAGCCAGACCCATGACAATGCCAGGGGGTGTGGTCTCGTAGAGGCGATCGGAAATAAACGGAGGATGACCGACAAAATCTTTTAAATTGGAGGAAGAGACAGTGACAGGAGGAACAGGAGGGGGAGAAGGTTTCTCTTCTTCTTTTGTTTCTTCTTGCTTTTCATCATCTTCAGCTTCAGCTTCATCATCATTAGTCTGTGTCTGTGATACGACTTTAAAAGCTGCTTTATGTAATATCTGCCAAATGAAGGAGATTGAATTGCAATGAAGGAATACCATTATAATTACAAGTAGGCATATGTACATGTACATGTATAATATTAGCTAATGGTCAGTAAGCAGTATCAAGATTGCTGTCACAAATAAATACAGCAGTTTTTGGAGAAAAAGCTCTTTTCACAATTGCTCCATAAACAACCATTGGAACTAGGACTCTAAAATGGAGGCAGGAAAATTTTACT
>NW_003547623.1:11369-12855 GCF_000090795.2 Amphimedon queenslandica | reverse complement strand
ATTATAAATATTAATTGTTTTGTGTTTTTGAAATAAAATAATTCATTACACACTTGATATATGCAAGATTAATACCTTCTCTTAGCGGGAAACCTCCACTAAGTATTGCAATTTGATTCCAAGCATAGCTAGCTACTTAAAAGATTACTTGCTGTTCCCAGTTTTGAGATCTATCCATCTGAGCATGCGCGACCACGCCCAAATTTTTGGAGCACATGCTTCTTTATTTAATTAACAAAATGGCGGCATGAGGTAAGCTGGTGCGATCCAACAGTCACAGTATCACTTTTTCCTTTCTTGGAGAATGATTCTAGGGAACAAGGACCTGCGCATACCCTGTTGGAGTAGAATGGTGTAAGAATTAGCCTTCTATCACCAGGCAAGATTGATATATCGACCGACAACTGGATTGACAGGACTTTCCTGATGATGATGATGATGATGATGAAGATGAAAAAAGGTGGCTGAACAAAACGGCCGGTTTGCAGATTTTTGATTTTTCTCCCAGAAAAGGTCTAGAGCCACGCTAGTGGTACCAATGGAGTCCTCTGGTCAAGATAAGGTCCTCTAAGAAGTCTGGTAAGCATAAGAGCTCGTTTTCCCGGTATAGCAAGGCTGCAAAAGTCGTGGCAGCCATTTTGTTTGGGGGTGAATCCTACTTAGTAACGCTACTGCGTTACTAATAGTATAAGGACTTTAGTCCAATTTTTGAATAACTTGAAAAATTCATAAAAATCCAAATTGGATCGGAATCAGCTCAAACTTGCTATTCAGCATAAGAACATGTATATGTATCAAAAAAATTATAAAAATGAAGAATTCTAAACTTTTAATTCTTGGCAAAATTTGGTCAACGACCCTGTACTATAGTACAGGGACTTTTGTCCAATTTTTAAGCACCTTTAAAAATTCATAAAAAAATCCAATCTTGATCGGAATACACTCAAACTTTGCTACACAACATATTGATAAGTACATATATATTCATGTATCAGTTGTTCCTTTACTTGTATTATTTCCATTCTGTCAATGAGTGGTCCTGGTATAGTGTCAGTTGTATTGGCTATACAAATGAACAGGACACATGATAGAGCCACAGGAAAATCAAGATAATGATCCAAAAAGAAAGAATTCTGCTCTGGATCCAATACTAACAAAGAACTGGCTGGATCACCCTGAGAGAGAGGGGGGGAAGAGAGAGAGAGAAATAATAAATATACAAAAATGACCCATAATTATCAATACATGTACAAGAATTATCAACAACAATATTCCATTCCCAAATTCCCATACCTGGTACCCACGTCCCAGTTCATCAACCTCATCAATCAGTATGAGTGGATTCTTGGTCTATACTTTCCTCAAACTCTGTATCACTTTACCAGGCATTGGACCAACATACGTCCTCCTGTGTCCCTTTATCTCAGCCACATCAGTCATACCTCCTACACTGAACCTAAAGTACTAACACACACACACACACACA
>NW_003547623.1:7950-9941 GCF_000090795.2 Amphimedon queenslandica | reverse complement strand
GTCTCTGTACTATTATAGTAGAGGGGCTTTAGTCCAATTTTTTAACCACTTTAAAATCATCCAAAATGGCCCCCAATTTTTAGTACACTTTCTGATACACCTTATGCTATGTAGAAAGTTTCAGCCGATTCCGAGCTTAAATTTTTGAGTTATGGCTATTTTTAAAAATGAGCAAATTTTTGGAAAATTTCCCTGTACCCTGTTCCCATGGTTTTTCCAAAAATGGCTCCGAAATCACCCCAAATTTTTATTACATTTTCTGATACATATTGATGTCTTTGTGCTGTGTAGAAAGTTTCAGCCAATTCCGACTGTAAATTTTTGAATTATGACTTTTTGTGATCAGTTAATCAAATTCACTAATTCAAGCCCATCCAAAAGTACCTAGTATATGGTAGAGTATAACTAACTTACCTCCACCATTTTGACAAACTGTGGGAACATTGGGTTCCTATTAAGTACCAGGAGAGGTACCTCAGGTAGAGTATCAGGTATTGATATGGTGGCAATAGCACAAGAGAGAGAACTCAAATCAACCTCATCCAGAGACCCTTCATCATCATTAGTCTTATGATCATCTGATCCATCACTTGATTCAGAACTACTGGAGTATATATACTAATGAGAGATGATAGAGGGAGAGGAGACATTATAAATAAAATGAATATATGGCTCATTGAGGTTTATAAATAAATGTAATTGTAAATTTCCAGTAATTGTAAAAATTTATTTAAATTTACAAACAAAATGATTATACATAAAAATTCCCATAATTAATGATTTCCACCTTACGTCTAATTCACTAAATTATTTTTTAGTCCAGATGATTGTTGGCATATACACTAGATATATAATCCATTAAATTTTTTAATCTAGTACTCAGTGAAACATTACATTATGTCCTTACTCCAGTGTGTAGGGTCCTCACTCCTTTATTTAATAAATGAGATAGTCTAGAAGTCAAGAGCTGATTGTTTGATTTTGTTCTACTAAGAGATGAAGAGAGGGAGAGAAGCTTTCTACAACTGGACAAGGAACGCCATTACAAACCACGTGTCTACTCCGTATACTATTCAGAAATATAGATACCGTAGGTCGGGATATATTCGCGGCTGCAATTATTCGCGGTCATAAAAAAATTTCAATTAAAAACCATGGAAACCGAGGTGTTATTTTAATGGAAAACGGCGCGATAGTGAAGAAAAGCACCTTGCTGCAGTATTTTTGAGCTGTTGTTCTTCTTGTGTTACTAACCCTTGGGCTCTTTGGAGCTGCTTTACCGGTTCTTTTCAGAACTAGTGCCTCGCCGTATTTTGGGACTCTCCACCCATTCTAGTTAGTGTTTATTGACTTGGGTGTGGTTTATTATCACCACCACGCGGACCAGCAACAATTTGCAGCAAAGAGGCTGAAAGAACTCTGAGGTAGCGGTCCATACAAGAAGTTAACAGATAGAGAAGGACTCGCTATTGGTGAATGGCTCCACTATAGCTGCTAAAGAACAGATGAATAGCTGACTAAGCTGAACACTAAACACGTGGTCTTAATTGTCATAGCAACGCTTAACAGTTTCCATGGTTTTTAATTGAATTTTTTATGACCGCGAGTACTAGACTACGGAGTAGCTACTTTAGTTTATAAGTCCACATTTTTGCGTGGGTGTATCCTTCTCATTAAAGGGAGGCTTGCACGCGAAAATGAAATTTGAGATTATTGCTAATTTTTAATGTAAACTACCCAAATAGACTATTCCTAGTTGCATTCTTGCATTGCACTTGCTTTGGGAAAGTTAGAGCTTGCTAAATTTGCTGGGGCCATTGCTTCCTGTTAGGGGGCGCGGTCATTGATGACATCACAAGGGGAACCAACATGAGCAACTTCAATGATTTACATGCAGAAATAAAGAGAAAATAACTTGACAAAAAGAAGGATTATTCATTGACAGTTAAGTTGTGGGTGCTCTGATACTTATAAAGACAAGGTAAGCATAG
>NW_003547623.1:0-3749 GCF_000090795.2 Amphimedon queenslandica | reverse complement strand
TATTGAGATTATTAATAATACTAGAATTTAAAAAAATATTGATTTTATCAAACGAAATGAAAGAGTTAAAATGTTTTCTTCACTTCTCAAGAAAGCTAGCACTTGCCCTAGCTTTGACATCAATGCCACTACAAATGATGGTCAGTCATTGCTTCATTGGGCATCATACAGTGGCAGTACATTACTAGTGAAAGCATTAGAAGAATATAATATCAATTGTACATTAACTAATGATGGTTTGTCTCCTGTACATTATGCTGCCTGGTCAGGTTCTACTAGTGTATTAAGTTATATCGTATCTCAGTATAATATCAATGCTAATGCTACTGATGGCTATACACCATTAGTTTACTCCTGCCGGTCAGGTAGTGTTAATTCTGTTAAATATCTTATTAATAATCATAACAGTGATCCTAATATCACTGATAAGTATGGTATGACATGTCTTCATCATTCTTGTCATCATGGTCATATTGATATCACTCAATATCTCATTGAGGTACAGCATTGTGATATTAATAAAACAGATAATTATGGATGCACGTTGGTACATCATGCTGCATGGAGTGGTAACTTTGATTTAGTTCAGTATCTTATTACTGAACAAGGTTTGTCTCCTACTGCAGTTACTAAAAATGGCCTCACTGCTTTACATTATGCCTCACTGTCTCTTAACTTATCTCTTGTTAAAGAATTAATAACTACCCATCAGTTAGATCCTCATCAAGCTGACAGTAATGGTAAGCTACCAATTCATTATGCTGCTGAATCTGGTGATATTTTACTACTGGAATTATATGTGAAGGATTACAAGTGTAGTCTGAGCCTTACAAATAACAAAGGTCAGAATGTTATTCATTTTTCATCATTAGAAGGTCACACTTACTTTATTAAATATCTGGTAGAGAATCATGAGTTAGATCTGTGTGCTGTGAATGATGAGGGAATGGCTCCTATTCACTTAGCATGTAGTAATGGAAAATTGAACTTGATCCAGTACATTATAGAACACATAGCATCATCACTTGAACTACGTCACAGTAAAGATGGTCGTACTCCATTCCTTATTGCAGTGTACTTCAATCAGTTAGAAGTTATTAAATATCTTATTAGTAAGAATTGTAATCTATCAGCTACCAATGCTAAAGGGTCTGGAGCAGTTCACATATCAGTAAAGAGGAGTCACTTGAATGTATTGAAGAATCTCATTGATGATAATTATTGTAATCCTAACGCAACTGATCATCAAGACTGTACACCACTACATGTTGCTGTAGCAGATAACAAATATGAAATATTAGAATATTTACTGAGTAAGAGTATACCCTCAATGAGTGTTGTCTGGTTACGTGAGATAAAGTGTGTATTAGACAGTCCTCATGACATATACAATAATCCACATAATGCTGTACTTATTAATGTACAAGATAAAGATGGTAATACACCATTACATGTAGCCTGTCAACATAGACAACAGAATATGGTATCACTATTACTAAAAGCCAGTCTGTCTAACAATAACTTATTAATTACTAACAAGAAAGGACAGACACCATTACACTTAGCAGCTGCCTCTGGTGATAAGGATACTGCTGAAGCTTTACTGTTCTCAGTCACTGGTAGTTCTACTCATCATGATCTCCTTACAGCTACTGATAATGAAGGATCCACTGTATTACATACAGCTTGCATTAATGGCCATACTGATGTGTTTAATTATTTATCCAGTATTTATCCTCAAGATGTTAATGCAGTAGATAATAGAGGACATGGTTTACTTCATGCAGCATGTGAGGGAGGAGATATTGGAATAGTAAGAACACTCATTGAGACACATGGACTGGATCCTTTAGCAGAAGATGAAGATGGCATCACCTGCTTACACTTAATAGCAAAGAGAAAGGAATTATTATTTGATTTTTTAATGGATACTCCAGTTGATGTATACCAGTATTTGGAACCAAACATTGTCTCTAATCCAGTACCTAAAGACAAGTTTGGTCGCACTCCTCTTCATTATGCTTCTCATTCTGATAATATTCGTATGGTACGTTATCTCATAGAGACCTTCCCCTGTACTCCTGATGATCCTGATAAAAATGGATACACTTCAGTTCATGGAGCATGTGAAGCTGGTAGTATGGAGTTAGTACAATACTTTCTAACTGATCTCAAATATAATGCACTAGCTGAAACTGATGATTGTAAAACCATGCTTTATTTTGCTAGTAAGAGTTCTAATTTAGAGCTTGTTCAGTTTTTAGTTGATGTATTCAGTTTAAAACCTCGTCCACACGATATTGAAATAGCTCAATCAGTTAATCCTGATTCATCAGTAGTTAAATATCTTCAAGAGATACATTATGATTTATTTCTTTTAGAACAAAGGAAAGTGAGTGGATATCATGAAAAACTTGAAGGACAACAAGTTGACCCACCAGGACAAGATATTGTATCTTAAACACAACCTTATCACCATATCACCACCTTATCACTCCATTGTATGTAACCTATCACCATATTACCAATACACCATCTTACTACAGCACCATATGTAACCTATCACCATTACACCATCATACCTATCCTACCACCTTATACCCACAATGGTTACCAAAATCACCAATCCTATACAATATCATATCTTATACACCATCTTACCATTACACCTATCACCACCTTATCACCATCCCACCACCTTACATACCATTGTACTATTACACCATACACCAATGGCTACCAATATCACCTATACAATACTTGCGTAATATCTTAACTTGTATCAAAATAAATCTTAACACCTTTATACTAGTTTGACATTTAACCACCATTGTCATCTTATCATTACCATGTACACCAAAGACATGCAATATAATCCATTACCATTGTACCACCATATTACCATCGCAACCACCTTACCAGTTATCACCATTACACCATATACCCACACATACACCCCAATGGTTACCAATATCACCAATCCTTCTTCTTTAATATTATTCTCCATTAACATGTATCACTGGAGCTACTCTTTGCTTTCTTTTGTTAGTCTTCCCTTTCTTCCCTAATTAATAAATTGTTTTATTATAGCATGTACACATGTACCGTTATTTTGTACTTACACTTAATTTGTTATTATTATTATTGTTGTTGCTGTTGTTATTGTATTTTGATGTACTTTTATTATGAAACAATAGCATTAAATTTTCTTTTTGACGTTTTAATAAATTTTTAATATATTTTATAAAATTAAAGTTAAATAAGTCAACAATTTTATTCTAGCTCTCCTGCCACAGTGGACTTAAGTGATTACGTCTGGACATTCAAGAACTGCTTGAATTGGATGTGATTCTCCACTGGTCAGTGCAGCTCCAAAATCAGCAAGATGTGTAGGATCATCTATAACTCTTTTACCAGCCTGACTCTCTGTGAGACAAGAGGATCATGCAATAAAAATGTACTATAGCCCATGGTTTTTCCAAAAAATGGCTCCAAAATCACCTCAAATTTTATTACACTTTCTGATACATATTGATGTACTAATGCTACGTAGAAAGTTTGAGCCAATTCCAGGGTTAAATTTTTGAGTTAGAGCCATGTAAAAAATGAGCAAATTTCAAAAACTTTCCCTGTACTATAGCCTATAGTTTTCCAAAAGATCATTAATTCCAACAAAAGAAAAGACTATGCAACATATATTGCATACATTACACAGTTTATACAAATGTCAATTCACTGTACTATCATAC
>NW_003547622.1:11446-15797 GCF_000090795.2 Amphimedon queenslandica | reverse complement strand
CAGGTCTTTACAAAATATGTAGTTGTAAGTATTTTTAATAATTTATTGTTAATTGTTATGATTAATATATTGTAGTCACAATATTTTTGTACCTTGAAGAAATAAGTTCTTTGCACTGTGAGTTCAGTAGTAGGATGTCACCATAAGGAAGGCATTAGCAGTCAATTTATAATCAGTATTGCCGGTGTCAGATAAAAGTTTTAGTACTGATCTATTTTTACGCCCATGACATTTTTAGGCAATGGTGATGGTTTTTAGCATTTCAAAGTGGCATGTCACATAAAGATGCTAATATATTTTACAGTGAAGAACTTAAAATTATTATAATTTAAAATTTCAACTTCATAAAAATCGTGTAGATCAAAAGCCTGCCTACTCATGCATGCAGGTCTTCTGCTTAGAATAATACTGTCCAGGCTTGCAAAATGAACTCATATAGATCTATAGAGCCTTGACTGCAAGTAGACCATTGCCAGTTGCAGACTTGTCCCTGTCTTCATCATGAAGTTATTTTGATCCTATGTCTGATCCTTCTTTTACCGATGAAAAGCGGCTCCCAATATCTGGATCCCCACTCCGCTTTTACCGATGAAATCCCGCTCCCCATCCCCATCCCCACCCTGCTTTTACCAAGTCCCCTTCATCATCTTCATCATCAACTTGAGTCCTGTCAATTCAGTTGTCGGTGTGTATCTCAGTATCAGTTGGTGCTACAAGAATAATTCTTACACCAATCTACTCCAACAGTCTATGCGCAGGTCCATGTCCCATCAGATCATTCTTCAAGTAAGGAAAAAGTGATACTGTGACTGCTGGATCGAGCCATCTTAGCTACATGCCGCCGTTTTGTTAATTACAGAAGCTTGCCATATGCTCCAAAATTTGGGTGTGGTCGCGCATGCTCAAATCTGCAGCTCTGGAAGAAGTAAGTTACTTTTTTACCAAGCTATGCTTGGTTGGAATCAACTTACTGCAATACTTAGTGGAGGTTTCCAGCTAAAAGAAGGTATTGATTTTACATGTTACTGTTTTATCAAGTGTGTTATTTTATTTTAAAAAATAAACAATTAATGTTATGATTCATGATAACAGCCTGGAAGAACAGGAATAGCAGGGAAGATGGACACTCTTAGCTCACAGATTCTTGAACAAGGACTAGTCAAGACTAGTATTAGTTTCACTCGTCATCAGGATAGTTGATTTTCCTTCAGCATGTCTATTCAATGCTGTCTCTCATAAATGTTATAACAATGATAATAATAATAAAGAAAATTATTGTTTGTGTAAAATCAACAAGTATCACAATTGCAACTAAAGAAATACTATAAATATTATTTTAAAAATCAACACAAACTAGAACATAAAAAATTTTAAAAAAAGAACAAGATGAAGTAGAATTCCGAACTACCAATGAAAATACGAAATATTATTAAAAAATCAGCACAAACAAGAACATAAAAATTAAAAAAACAAGAGGAAGTAGGATTCCGAACAACCAACGAAAATACGAAATGAAAATCCTACTCGTGATGCAAATTCTACTCTACATTGCAAGGAGATCCGTAATTCTTACATGATAACATTAAAAGTACAGTGTAGAGTAGAATTTGCGTCACGAGAAGGATTTTCATTTCGTATTTTCGTTGGTTGTTCAGAATCCTACTTCCTCTTGTTTTTTTTAATTTTTTATGTTCTTGTATAGTACAGGGACTTTGGCCTGATTTTGGAGCAACTTCAAAAATTCATTAAAAATCCAATTTTGATTGGAATCCACTCAAACTTTCTACACAACATAAGAACATGTATATGTTTGAGAAAAAATTATAAAAATGAAGAATTCTCTCCTAGTCATTTTTGGCGAAATTTGGCCAAAGACCCTGTACTATAGTACAGGGATTTTGGCCTGATTTTGGAGCAACTTCCAAAATTCATGAAAAATCCAATTTTGATTGGAATCAGCTCAAGCTTTCTGCACAACATAAGAACATGTATATGAATCAGAAAAAAATTATAAAAATGAAGAATTTTCTCCTAGTCATTTTTGGCAAAATTTGGCCAAAGACCCTGTACTATAGTACAGGGATTTTGGCCTGATTTTGGAGCAACTTCCAAAATTCATGAAAAATCCAATCTTGATCGGAATCAGCTCAAACTTTTTACACAACATAAGAACATGTATATGCGTCAGAAAAAATTTAAAAAATTAAGAATTTTCTCCTAGTCATTTTTCGTAGAATTTGGCCTGATTTTGGAGTAACTTAAAACATTTCTAAAGCAATTAATTTTGAGCTCAAACTACTGACATCTGATTTATTATGTCTTTTTCTCCCTCTCTCTCTCTTTTTTTCCTCTCAGAAATCAATAAGTTTTCTTTCTAATGACTGCAGTTTAATTCATAACAACGTTGCCATTCATTCAGTATTTGCGGATGCTGCAGGTTTGTGTATCATGTGACTATCACATGACATCCTTTTCTCTCCTCCCCTCAGGTGAATGGAAGCTGTCAGGTGTTGAATGGATGTACTCATATAATGATACTAATGTTCCATTGAAAACATTTCAATATCTTAATAAATATGATCCACCGGAAAACATGAAGCAGGCTAAAAGGAAAATAAATTATTAATAAATAAATAATTATTATTTTTAGGTCACGTGACATGTGGGGCTTGGGTTGTCTGCTGTTGGAGGTTTTTAATGGTCCGATACATCAGAGCTCTAATTTAAGGGATACTTCAAAAGTAATATTAAAATAATTACATACGTAAATTTGTCTTGTCACTTTTTTCTCTTTTTTTCTCTCCTTACAGTTTCCAAAGAGCCTCTCCTCCCATTACTTACAGTGTGTTAATGCTAATCCAATGGCTAGGCCCAATCCATCTGAACTATTGCAGTCTTTAAAGGAGAGAGGAGGCTACCTTAGCAATACCTTCATATCACTTAACCTGAAAATAGAAGAGCTTCAAGTAATCAATATTAAAAAAAATATTTGCTACTATTAATAATTCTTTTTTTGTTTTTTCTCTCTCTCAGCTAATGGAGGCTGATAGGAAGAATCATTTCTTTGTTGAGTTGAACAAGTCACTTGATCTCTTCCCTGACTCATTTGCACATCATAAAGTTCTCCCTCACCTCCTCAATGTGTTTGAGTTTGGAGGAGCTGGTCCCACAGTCCTTGCTCCATTATTAAAGATTGGGAAACTGCTACCAGAGGATGAGTATCAGAGGAAGATAGTTTCTTGTATAGTGAGATGCTTTGGATCTAATGACAGAGCAACCAGACTAAACCTGTTGCAACACGTAAGCACAAGGCAGCATAATAATGTACATTTTACTATGAATTAAATGTCCCCCCTCTCTCTCTTTTTATAGTTGGATCAGTTTATTGATCAGTTGCAGCCTAGTGTGTTAAATAATTCCTTGTTTGGTCAGATAGTGACTGGTTTCACTGACACTGTGCCAACAATCAGAGAACACACTATTAAAGTCTGTTTATTGTGAACAATAATGATATCATCAATCTCTCTCTCTCTCTCTCCCCTCCAGGCCTCTCTATTATTAGCTCCCAAGTTAAATGATTCTAATCTAAGTCAATTATTGAAGTTTTTTGCTAAATGCCAACTAGATGTATGTTATTACACAATTATTTATATATCACTTAATAATGTTATATATCACTTAATAATTAGTTATTTTTTATACATCATCATGATACATGTATATTTTTTATACATGTACACGTTCATAGGCTGGTATTCGTACCAACACTACAATATGTCTCGGAAAGATTGCCCCTCACCTTAATAAGCAAGGTACTTGTTCCAATTAATGCACAGACCAATGAATATGATTATTATACTTTAGACTAGAGACAGGGTTCTTGTCTCAGCATTCACTCGTTCCCTTAAGGACCCGTTCCCTCCTGCTCGCTCAGCTGGTATAGGAGCACTGGGCTCCACCCTCTCTTACTACACACCCGTTGACATGGCAACCAGGATCATCCCCTCACTGAATCACATGACTGTAGACAAGGACAAGTTGATTCATTATCGATATTTTTATGTAATTTTCATCAATCTGTTGACCACACCCATTTATTAAGGTTAAATAGCTAATTTTAATGAGTAATTGTACTGTTGAACTGCAAGAAAGAAGCAACTGACCAGCTGTTAGCTCAGCCTACCTCAATAAGAAGAGAACCAAGCTCAAGGGCATGAAAATGATCTATCATGACAAGTACAGTTACATCTGTGCCAAAATCATTAGCCACACCCTTGAAACACCTCAAAATGAAGGTGTGGTTATTGTATCTTAATAATATCATAGATAGTAGAGTAAATGAAAGGGATAG
>NW_003547622.1:0-10047 GCF_000090795.2 Amphimedon queenslandica | reverse complement strand
TTCAGTGATGTAAGATGTTCAATAATTCTCTAGTCTTGTGAAACAAGAGATTGTGAACTGAAGTCAAGCTGAATTAAAGGTAGGATCATTCACCAGCATTTATTAATGAGTTGATCATTTTATTCTAAGATTCAAGCAGTATCTGGTAAATGGTCACAACTATATTATGATTCAGAGCAGCCTCTAATTCAGTAAAATTAACCTATTGATGATGTTTCTGACAATAGTGGCATTATGGGAAAGTATGTATCATGTTTTTTTAACCATTTTTAAATTTAAGAAGTATTGTAGCATGTAGTCACCTGATGAGCTAAATGCACTATTTTACCATGTTTGCTTGGAATTGATTAATCAGTTTGTAGAGGTAAATATCATCACTTGATGTAAGATTTTTTAATATTAAATTTTTTAACTCACATACAGTAAAACTAGAGATCGGGAGCTTAATGTTGCTTATGATAAAACATATAAGTATTTTGCGTATAACCTTCATCAAGAGTACATAATACCTTAAAGCACTCTTGCCTGTATGCATGAGCTATATAAATAGTCCTTACCCACAGATTATATTACTATTTTTCTCTTATTTAGCTGGATTAAATTTATTTGTCACTGAGAGAATGATAAAAACAACATTATAGTTTTGGATCATTAATAGACAAGATGATAATTAAGAAAAAGAGCCTTACTGATGAGATAGACTCTGATGAAATAATTAAAATGATTATTGAGCTTATAGACATTAGAGAATCTACAGCAGATGGTGATGGTGGTTACACAGAAATGTATCCAGCAATTTCAAAGTTGTAGGAAATTAGGTAGACGAGTTTCTAGCTGTCAATGAAAAGGAAATTCACAAAGAAAAGGCTTGTTCAAAATCAGTATCAGTCTGAATTTTAGATGAAACACCACAAAGAATGCGGTCTGACAAAATCCCTGAAGAGATGGCTGTAACTTTTCAATCTATTCTTCAGTCAGTTCAAGAGCAATATGAAGCTATATATTATCAAGAAATGATGATGAAGATAATGCTGAGTATATAAACACAGACATTTATATGATGGTGTTGCTCTTGTCTTGTTTGGAGAAGGCCTTGCATGCTATTGCTTTATGCTGAAAGATTGTGAAGAATCATTTGACAAATTCAGAGAAGCAGAAGGAATCTTTCAGGAATATGCTCACTCGAATAATTCTTATTTTCATGTATGGGAGACTTGGTGAGCTACTCCTCAAGCGAAAATCACACCAATGCCTGCCACATTCAGCACTCCTCTTAATATTGGTAATGTGTATATGTTGCTCAAGGATTTCTTAAAAGCTATTCCACACTACACTGAAGTCCTGAGGCTCAGCAGGGACAGGTCTACTGTGTATGTAGCATATCATAATCGTGGCTGTGCTTTGTTTGAGTTAGCTGAGAAGAAGAAAGGTGAGCAGTACCAGTTCACTAAAAGAGGCGAGTTCCAGTTTATTGCTATTGGGCCTGATACTGTTGATATGGATTACAAGCATCAGCCTGATGAAGAGTTGGATGATTACACTACTGAGCTGTACCAGCAGGCACTCAAAGATCTCAGAAAAGTCATCAAGAATGTTGATTCAGCTTTCTCTAATTCAAGTTCTAGCACTATTGGTTTGGATCTTTATCTCTCTTTGTTTCACATTAATGCCAAGACCTTCCAAAGAGCACAGGACTGTGCATTTAATCTCAGGGACCATTACCTCTCACTCACTATTGCAGAGCAAGTCAGAGCTCGTACACTTGGTGAGCTACTCCTCAAGCGAAAATTACACCAGCTACCTACCACATTCAGCACTCCTCTTAATATTAATGCAGTCAAACTTGCAGTTGAATTACTACCTGATCCTTATACTCCTGTGGTTGTACTCTCTTACACTGGCACTAGGCTACTGGTATGGGTACTAGTATTTGATGGTAAGACAGTGTCAGTTAATCAGTTCCTTTGAGCAGGAACCAGAGGAGGAGCTATTTGGGAAGCAACTTGGTATGTATCTTCAATATGAGCTTGCTGATGACCTCACTGGTAACATTGACCTTTATGGAGAGGAGGAAGAAAAAGAAGTTGAAGTTGAAATTGAAGAGGAAGGAGAGAAGACTGATGAAGAGAAGGAGATTGAAAGTGACGAGGAAAAGAAGCAAGAAAGCAATGAAGAGGAGAAAAAGGAAGTTGCTGAAAAATATAGTGACAACATGGATTCAAACAAGTTAGATGATATTGAAATTCTAACAAAAGCAACAGAACCAGTAAAAAAAGAAAAGGGGGACAAAAGGAGCAGTCCTGCTAGAAAAAGAAAAATCCTATTTGATCTTTACAAGATGATAGCTAAGCCATTGGGAAGCTATATACTCAAAGCAGTTATACCAGAACCTATTCTTCACTCAAAAGGTCCTCACAAGCTGATCTTAATCCCTGATAATAGCACCAAAATGATACTGTTCAATGCTCTACTAAATAAACAAGGAGGAGTGATAAGCATACACTACAGTTTTTCCATTCTCTCCTTTGTCTGGGTAATTGTGGGTATAATGTCACAAGCTCCTCCTACAGTGATACGCATCAATGGAAACACTACTGGTGATGTCCTCATTGTTGGTGATCCATTTAAACCAGCTTTTAAGTTTGAAGGAGAAGACTGGACTCCAGGACCTTTGCCACACGCTAAGAAAGAAGCAGAATGGGTTGGGAATTATATGGGAACACCACCATTGCTTGTGAAAGAGCCAACAAAGGATGTAGTATTAGCAAAACTGATACTCATGGGTTTGTTTTATTAGCTGGTCATAATTATTATGTTAGACAAACAACACTCACATCGTTTCTTCGCTATCATGAAGATGAAGAAGCTGTTACTTTATGCAAGTGAAAATTGAGTCTCTTCGTTTACAGTCTTGCCTCATAATACTCAGTTCCTGTGATTCTGGTCGGGGGAAGTTTAAAGGAGACGAGATACAAGGAATGTGCCGTTCTTTTCTATTAGCAGGAGCAGCTGCTGTGATGACATCATTATGGAAGGTCCCTGATCAATCTGCATCCTACTTTATGCAGTATTTCTATTGTTATCTTCTTAATGGTCACACCAATCATATAGTGTGTCACTTCAGAAGTCGATTCAAAGCATTCGCTCCATTCACCATTTCTCTCAAGTCATACACTGGGGAGGATATCAGCTAACAGGGAGTGATGCCAGGATTGTGGTTGAAGTCTCTGATCAGGATAAAATGGTTTTTAAAGCTTTGGGTTGTCCTGAAGGTGTCTCTCCATTTCCTTGCCTTGAGCTGTTACAACAGTTGGAAAATAATCTGCTTTCATCTTCTGAAAATAATGTTCAAGTGAGTTATCCTTAATCCAGGCTTATTGCACCTTTTGAATTTTGAATTTTTCCATAGATTTATGGTCCCTGTGGTACTAATCCTGCTGAAACTATTAAAGATTTCATTGCAAAGCATCATTCTGCCTATATCAATCTATCTACTAGTGTAATGCTTACCACCCTGTGGTAATAAATGATGTGATCAAGATCATGGAAAAGGTAAACTATGTATGTAGTGTTAATATTAAATTTTACTATTTTTATAATTATGCAGGTTGTTTGTGATTATGGTGATCACCAGTCATCAATGTTACTGGTTGTTGATAGTGCTACTGTTGATAATGTTGCTGATCTCATTCCTCTTTCTCGTCATAAAAACATTCAAATAATATTAGTGGCTCAATGGACTCCGGATTGCAAGGAAATGGCCAGAGAAGTGGATATTAAACTCAAGATGGGTGTAAGTTCATTGCAGCTGTTAAGCTACTCCTGGCAATGAGCTTGAGTGTGCTCAAAAGATAGTATATTCGTTGGTTAGTAATGAAGATAATGACATCAATCACTATAATTCTAAAGATATTAATAGTCTTGCTTCTTCATGCTCTGGGTCTCCATCAGTTGTAAAAAATGGCAGAACAAGTTGCTGTAGCAGGCAAATCAGCATTAAAGATAGGCAACAATGAAGATTTATCTGTACAGAAGTAATGGTTGTAAAATTATCTCAGAGTAAAACAGAATTTGAGGTATATTCATCACACATATAGCAATAGATTGTGCTGCTGAATTGTGACATGTCAATTGTATAGTATCTTATCCTATAGTTCTGTAATAGTACAGTCTTCTTCAACTAAGGTAGCTACATCCATTGATACAACATTATACACCATTCCTAATATTATACTCTGAATATATGTGGAGCAACATGGACATCGTTGATGAACTCATTGCCATTCAGTGGTATAGCATATAGAACTCAAAAGGAAAGCTAAGAATATACTATGAGCTGTTTATTCTCATGGGTTGGCAAATCGACTGTTAGAAAGGTTTGAAGACACTGAAAATGGCCGTCTTCTACATGTAGTAATGAGAAGAACATTCAAGAAATGAAGGATGATTGTTACATACTTTTGCTTAGTTTGATTAGAGCTAAATAATAAATAATGAATAATTGTTTAGAAGTTAAACAATCATTATAACATGTATTATGACCTATTTATTATAATAATTATTAGTTTTATATTATTATAAAATGCATTTTTTGCATCCTATAATTTATCTGTGGGATCATAATGGGTGTCATTGGTACATGCATGCATTTTGTCATTTACTTTATTATAATTTATATATGAAGATTATAAATGAGATCTGCTGATGCTTGGAGGTGGCAGGTTTTATCAACAAGAAGTAATGGTAATTGTCAATGTGGTAGACCTCAATATGTCACATTTTATGTAAAAAAAAACTAGTTTAAAGATATTATAAAAATACAATGATTCCAGCACTGAATATAAATAACTCCAACACAATTTTAAACTAATTAGTTTGATTACTGGACTTGGCCGGGACACCGGGCTGAGGAGACAGAGCTTTATTTCAAAAGTTGCTGTTTACATCATAGTGAGTCAGTGTTGTCTCTTGCATTGGTTCATCAGGATACCAGTATCCTAATTCATATTCTTCTCCATCTGATAGTGTGGTTGGGTCATTCCCGGATGCTACTGTTTCTTCTACTGGTACTTCTACCCGTCGGAATACGGGAGGAGCTGCTCTTGCTCTTGCTAGTCGATCTAATATAATGGTGATGATAATGAAACTTAGCAAAAGAACAATCATTGTTTATCACAGCGGCCAGTGGAACTGCTACAGAAAACTACGCTGGTCTGAATGGCTGGCCCGTATGGCGAGGTTTTTATAACATCATAACGACTTATCGTAGGTAGTAGATTGTGGGCGTAGCCCCAGGTCGTCGTCCTATTCATATAGATTTTATAACTACGTTGTCACGTAGTTATAAAATCTATGTCCTATTTCACCATCCACGTGCTACAGTGCTTTGCATGCAAAGCACTGTACCGGTATTTGATTGTTGTCAACACGTACATTTCTTCTATAATTACATACACGTCATTGAGAAACAGTATACACGTTGTATTGGAGAAATAGCAAGCCATAGCAACCACCCGCCCACGCTACGTAAATGGGTGTGGTCACGGCAAGCAAAATGGCGGTTTGAACATGGGACAAAGTTCTGAGCATTCTAACAGAGAAAGAACATAGAGATACTGTCTAAAGTCTTTTCTGGAAGCATTAGAAGGTAGAGAGAACCTTCATAAGTCTTAATAAGAACCCAGCTGTACTTGCAAGGTGGTGAAAACAATTATAGGAATATTTTTACACTGTTACGCTTGACAATACTGTCACGTGACAGTCTCATTTCTGACTCTAACTTACAGAGTATGAGACCCTGGAAGTGTCTGCAAGGCCTATCTGTACTTTGCATGGCAAGACTTGGCTAACTCCTCTCCCTCCTGGCCCCTGTCTGAGATCTCCAGGTTAGATTTCTCACTACTCTCACCCCAGCTAAAACCACTGCCCACTATAATGTAGTCTCTCGAGCCAGACCATTCCCCAGCCTACAGTCATTGGGCTGTAGGCTGGGGAATGGTCTGGCTCGCGAGACTAACTATAATGTCACTTAGACATGCTCCCTCTTAGTCTCGCCCCCTCTCAGTCTCTGTCCTATAGTCTTAGTTATAGACTCCGGTTATTACTACGCTGTTCAGATCTTAATGGACACACCTATATGTTCCATAATAGGATCCATTCTTCCACCTCCTCCTTATGCTCACTGTGTGCTACAGACTCCATAGAGTCATCATTTCACTTTCTGATAGAATGCACTGCTTATAATCCAATACTAGTCTCACCCCGCCCCTTTGCTACCTGTGGAGGAAGGGTCTGGAGACACTCAAGGTAAAAATGTGTGCTCATGCAGAGAAATTCACGTCCCAATCAGATTGCTCAGACCACGTGTAGGACAAGAAGTCATGTGACCGAAGAGCTCTGTTTAAGACAAAATAGAAAGAATGAGGACCAAATAAAGGAAGGAAAGAGCCTGTAATGCTCCCTGGACTTCTTTCTCAAGGTTTAAGAGCAGCATTACTGTCCTGCTTACTACAACGACGCCATCGCATTTATGATGTAATAATACTGTCACATGTTTACAATAAAACGTCATCAATAAAAAGTAAATACTATGGCTTTCTGTGAAGAGTTGCTGCTCTCAAATCTGCAAAAGATGTCCAAGAGACTGTATCCTCATCTTTTCTTAACTGCAAAGTATCTGTTTAAGCTGTCTTGATGGATCTAGTCTCCTCTGTCACATGACGTAGAGCCAACCGCGTGTTCTTCTTTCCACACACTTTTTGTGTGAGTGTCTCCAGACCCTTCCTCCACAGGCAGCGAAGGGGCGGGGTGAGACCGAATCCAATACGAGCTCAGTGGCTCCCCCTAATTAACACTGATGGGGATGCTGTAAATACTTTCTTTGACAGGCTCATTGGGCTATCCCCTCATCGCTGTCATCCCTCAGACCGGGTTCTCATCCTGCTCTACATATCTGACCTCAGAGCCCACCGGGCAATCTGCTTAAATCTATAATTTTTTAATAACTTTATCCTAAATTTCCTCCACTACGGTGGTATCTCCTCACATGAGGAGACAAGAAATTTCAAGAAGAAGATCATTTCATTAATATTTCAATGGAGCGGCTGCTACAAGTGGAACTGGAAAAAACCTGCACGTAGGCTTGTTACGGATTAAAAATTGATAGTCAGGGATATTCTTCAGAAAAGTCTAGAAAAAAATCAACTGTCTAATGACTTCATAATGAGAAGTCTCCAATCTAGGAAAACTTCAGCTGCATAAAGTTCTCTTTTGAAGGTATTTTATGAACTGGCACTCTGTGCAATGTATCCATTTTAGTATATTTAAGACCTTATTCTCCCTCCAGCTTTTACACTGATATCACAACAGCTATCATAATGAGATGTGTAGGTTTATGTGGCTATTACCCAATGTACTGAAAGTTTTTTATCTTAATTTCTCTCTTAGGCTGTGTTTTATTCATTAATTTTTACATTTTATAAATTTTTGATATTTTGTAATTTTTTAGATTTTAAAATTTTTATTTTTTATCACTTTTTATAATTATTTTAAATTTTTTAGATTTTTACATTAAAAAATTTTTTTAATTTTTTATCATTCTTAAAAATATTTTATTTTTAAATTTTTTATCATTTTTTTAATTTTTTACATTTTTAATTATTTATATTGTTTAGTTTCTTATATTTTTTTAATTTTTAAAAATGTTTTAATTTTTTATCATTTTAATTTTTCTATTTAATTTTTTTTAATTTAAAAAATTTTAAATTCAATTTTTAAATTTATTTTTAAATTTAATTTCATGTGGGTGGGGTGCACTGTAACCTGGCAACAGTAACCTAGCAACAGTATCTTAGCAACTGTAACTTAGCAACAGTATCTTAGCAACAGTAACTTAGGAACAGCAACTTAGCAACAGTAATTTAAGGCAACTAAAGTCCATTTGTGTTCACCTAAGCCCTCATTTTCTTGCTATAACTTTTGACTTACAAGTTCTACTGTAAAAATAAACATACCAGTGCATTCCTCTCCTTTTGCCGCATCTATTGTGATACTCAAAAAGCAGCTATAGCTCTTTAGCTTCAAGTTGGTTGTATAGACCCCTTTAGGCAAGAATTACCTTAAGGAGACAATTATTAGCGTGTACTTATTTTAGCGATTTTCATGAAACTGACATTTGGCTGGTACTTAATTTAGCGTTTTTGATCATTTGGTATTAATAACTTCTAGAAGAATTAAAGGAGTGAGCCTAAGCAAGCTATAGATTATGTGCTGTGATCTACATGTCTGAGCTAGCAAAGCAATTGCACAAGTCTAAATACAGCAGATCTTGTTGCATTAATCTTGCTGAAATTGCTTCATCACTGACTCAGCAGCCATTAAAGTTATCTTGCTTACAGTTAGAAGCAGTCACTGAACTAAGAAGATTGTCATCTGCTTTGTTAACCTAGGCTAACTGCTAGAGAAGTCTTTGGACAGTAGTTTAGTATTATCTTGCTGACCGTTTGCTGCAAATAAGCTCAGACTTGCTGACGGCCGCCATTTTATTCATTGTGACCACACCCACTTTTAATGAAAAAAATTAAAATTAGCGCGGACTTAAGTTAGCGATTTTTTTAAAATCGCTAAAATTCGCTAAATTAAATACCCGCAAACAATTGTCTCCTTAAGGTAGTTGTGATACCGTATATACAAAGAAATAATATTGAACGGATTTTTGTCCGCCATGTTTTACGTCAAAGTTATGCAGAGTTCCAATGGCTGATGTGCAAAGTAGAGCTGTTTTGCCAATAAAACTTTTGTTGTGCTGAACTCAGGACTATGAGAAGCTTCATATCAACTGTTCTTTACTATAGCAAGATATTTTGAAGACTTAAGAAGTCTGGGAGAGCCAGAACGATCAGTTCTAGACTCTCTGTCACAGCCCAAAGAGGAAAGCAGGCTCATACAACAAGAGTATTGCACTATACTTCCTAGGTTGGCTCTCTTGACATTATTCTTGACTCTAGAATAGTTTTTAGCTTCAAAATGTAGTGACCAAGATCTCCAGGACACAGAAAGCACTTGCTGCTTGACGTAAAACATGGCGGCCAATTATTGTATGTGGGCGTATACCGTAACTGAGATATAATGATATTCATTGCAAAATTAATGATATTCACAAGCTGCTACTTCTCGCCGAAAGGGGTCTATAGCCCATGCAGAAGGTACAGCCATACTTTTCACAATATTATTGCATTGTGTTAATTATTGGGTGGGGTTTGTAATCACTTCCTGGGCTCAGGTGAATGCAAATGGACTTTAACTTGGTATTTGGTAACTGTAGTATCTATGCTGTGTGTACTGGTTTTGTTTAAAAAAATAAAATGGTAGTCGATACGAAGTACTCTTGATATAGCATAGATCACGCCCTAAGAAGACGAAAAGCCAGCGGGCAAAAGGGCTGAAAATAATAGGACAAATATTTTAAATTTCATTTCTTTGATACGTTAAGAGCCATAGAAGTCTAGGTGATGTGACCATATTAGAATTACAATATCTGTGATGTGACGTGATGATTGATGATATGAGTAGCCAGTAGCCACACCCCTAACATACCCTTTCACCCACTCCCAATCTAGCACCTCATTGAACGATCCTGGTTTACTGTTTTGGACACTGGCCTAGCCAGGCTAGCCTGTATATGTTGTATCTATGTCAACTGTGGCCTTATTATCAGCACCTGGTAGTTGTTTTTAAAATTTTATTATTATCAATTATTTTTTCTTCTCTCTCTCTCTCTCTCTCTCTCTAGTCCTATTATTATTATTAGGTGTTATTGATGAACTATTCATTAAGGAGGCGTGGCAAGTCGTCAAATTCACAAATTGAGAAAGCGATCAGTAGCTATTGTATTCGGATTAGAGGTATGGTATTGGGTGTGGCCTCATTTTAAAACCCCACCTCTTTAGTATGCTATACACGGGTGTTTCAACTGGACATTTAGTTTATAAATAGAATAGTTGCGGTAGGTACAACATTGGTTAGTGAGGTGTGACCATTAATCATCAC
>NW_003547620.1:13249-15817 GCF_000090795.2 Amphimedon queenslandica | reverse complement strand
ATCATTTGATTGTTGACTGTTGAGTTGGGGGACTACTGTTTGTTATCCATTGTACCTGTAGAATGGACACAATGCAGTATCAGTAAGCCTTTTCTAATTCATGTACATATAATACCGTATGGCTGGTAATTTTTTTGGGTCCTATATTTCGCGAAATCTACTAACAATCCAATTCACGGATTTTAATTTCGTGAATTCTACCACGTGTACCATGCAAGTTTTTTCATAATGTAACAGCACTTTGTTTCCCTCATATACTGTAGTGGAAAATTTTGGACGGAATTGAAGTTGGTGAACTTGGCATTTTGAAAGCAAAACTCCAAAATAAAATCCACCATTTCAAGCCATTATATGCATGCTCAATGGTATGTGACCACAAATTTGCCAAATTAAAATTTGCCAATTACCAAAATATCGTAATTTGCCGAATTCAACTCCCTCCAGAATTTCCTGCTATATGGGATAGCTACGCAACATTTATCTGGTCATCTTTAGCATTCCACCATGCATTTTGCAAGTATAACTAGCTACATAGACCAATACAATAACTTTGAACATTAAATAACACATTTGTTAACTTGTTTGTAATAATCAATGTAGTTGGGTAACATATTCTGATACATTGCATCTTGATTTTCATGTCAAAGATGGGAATGGCATGTAAAATATGTTTTGGAGACATTCAATCATGTGTTGTCTCATGTGTGACTGATCGAATATATTGTTAGCAGGATCATTTCCATAAAGAATAGATACTGCGTATGCTACTGCAAAGCAGGCACAATCCTTATCACCTTTTGCTTCACCAACCACGGTACTTTTACCATAGCAGATCCATAGAGGGCAATGAGCTGCTTCTTTAACTCTGAGTGAATGATCTCTGTGTAGAAGGAGTCATAAAGAAAAGCAATGCCATCCATAAAATGACTAGTAACCCAATGGTCCCCAAAGTTGTGGAAAAATAATGAATCATTTGTAGCCAGCTGAATGAGACTTAGTTTCTGAGTATACAAACACGACTGAATCATTGGCATGTCTGGGAATTGTTTTGACAGTAGTTTAGCAGTAGCTATGACATGCTTGTCTGAAAGGTGATGGGTTCCTTCTAGCTGTAAACAATCATTTTCCTGAAGATTTAATTCTTTTATCCAGTAGTTTACAGGACTAGCTGGTATCTCCCAATGATGATGAGGAAAAGCATACCTGTGTATGGGTACAACATAAAATTGATGGCACACGGTAATAAAAATGATATACATGTACCTACAAACATCTTGAAATTTTGATAACTGCAGTTTTTTCTCATCATATGACTTACACAATGTATCAAATAAAGCATGCTAGAGGTTATCTTCACAAAAAAGGAGACCTGTACCAAAATTATGTTGCATCACAAAAATTTCATAGCATTCAATACCCTTTGCCTTTCTGCCATCTCTTCCAGCCCTTCCAAACTGTTGGACTAATTCCTCAAATGTGCTGTATGTGAGCAACCAAGTTTAACAACCAAGTCTATATTAGGAACATCTATACCCATTCCAGGTGCAGAAGTGCACACCATTAGCTATAAATATACATAAATTTGTTATCATACACAGAATTAATGCTTGATACACTTGCTTGTATGTCAGAGTCATCAAAACACTGATCCTCACTTATCTTCAATTTGTCATGGCTAGATAAATTATTGCCATGGTAGCTACTACTATTTATTCCTTTTCCTTTTAAAGCAATTGCCAAAGCTGCAACATCTTTAACAAAGTTAGTATATACACAATGGAGTGATTGTTACCAACTACTTCAGCAAGATAGTCAGCAATAGATGTGTAGTAGTCTGTAGTACCTGTTGAAATGACATAGCATAATATAAAATGTCAATTTCTTTAACTCTTCATCATGGAGTGAAATATTTCTCTTTTTTACCATTGAAGTTTTGAGTATTGGTTCTATCATCATGGACAATCTTTTTCTTAACTTTTGAAGTGGCAGTTGCTGTTAATGCCATTAATGGTATACCAGGAAAATGAGACTTTAGATGCAAAAGCAGTCTATATTCAGTTCTAATAAAACAATCAGTTAAAATTAGAAACTTCCACTTTTTGTAGCCATACAATTATTGTATGGATGATTTTTGGACAGAAAGTTTTTGGCAGCTTTTTTGCAAGAAGCACTTTCAAGATCTTACAGAGGCATTTTTGTGCCCATTAAGTATATGGTATTTACTAGTGTGTATATTTAAGTGTGTTTGTGTGTGTAGTAATGCTTGTTATATCATGGCCTCTAATTGAAATTTTGTTAATCTTTATTTGGTGGAATTAATTATGATATGGGCCTACGCAAAATTAATTCCACATGAAATAAACCAGCTATTGGGTAATAGCTAATGAGTTGACTGTGTAGCATACCTGAATGATTTGCAACAATTTATGAGATGAGCTTCATCCACTGCAATGAGACATATTTCTTTGTTTCTGGCCATTGATAGAAAAATTTGTCGTGGTTGCTGTTGCTTGTCATAGAAAGATTCTAAACATGAGTTTATTTCTACAGGTTATTTAATATGTTGTG
>NW_003547620.1:10826-12306 GCF_000090795.2 Amphimedon queenslandica | reverse complement strand
TGTGCTACATGAGGAGATACAGCAGACGACTATTCTGTCACTGATACTTATCTAACAACTTGAAGGGGTTCATAATCAATAAGTATTTCTTCAATGATCAGGAATGCCTAATACTTACTCATGAGAAGCTGTTCCATCATCCTCCACTGGGACCACGTGTATAGGGTGTGGGTAGTTATGAAAACCACACCTGTCACTCCACATGTTTCATAAATTCATTCCTATTCTTCTAATAATCTTCAGCATCAGACATTGTGCCTCGGGACTCACGTGACTTAGTTCTACGCGGTGATGTTTCAGCTACTATAGGGCGGTTAGACACTCTCCCTAACTAATTATCTACTCTTGATGATAGTGATACTATAATTATGGTAGTACACATGTAGACCATAAAAAACAGGGAGTTATTTAGGTTCTCCACAAATTGAATGATAAATAATCTCAGTAATTTCAAAAGCATCATCATTCCATTAAAATTATCTTAAACACACACATCTCCCTCTATCAAATCAAAATTATCTTTATAAATATGGCCTTGGCAAATGTGTAATTATGTGAATAACATGTATTTTGTTTTACAAATAAATTCCCCCAAATAAAATAGGGGTAAAATAGTGCAGCTGTCACTAATTTTTACCTGTAATATTGTAGGGACAAAAAAGTGCAGCAAGCACTAATTCTTCCCTAAAGTACTATAAGGACAAATTAGTGCCTGCTGCACTATTTTGCCCCCGATATACTTTAATTGTGACAAAAAATTGCATAATGCACTAATTCTATATTTTAGGACAAAATAGTGCAGAAAGCACTGATTCTTCCCTATAGTATTGTAGGGACAAAATAGTGCGGCAGGCAGCCAGGCACTAATTCTTCCTTATAGTATTTTGGGGACAAAATAGTGCTTGGAACTAATTTCTGCCTATACTATGTCCCAACTGAGTTTGGACCAAGAAAAACTGGAATAACTTTTTATAGGAGTGTAGGATAAGAATAAGACTTTCACAGGTACTTATTCGCCCAATGCCGCTTCAGGATCTCAGGTCTCGGGTCTCTCAGCCCTTGGGAACCCTGAGAATCAGGTTCTCCCTATAAACTCAATGGCATACCAAAGCTAACCGCAATGACGTTCTATGATGTCATAGTTTACATAAGCACATGTGGTCGAGCGCCCAAACTGATAATTCTTCTTTTTAAAAGCTAATAGAGCGAGATCTTCTGATAATGATGGCCTTTATGAAGACTAGTTGACTCCAGCAGCTATTGTACTGCTTATCAGGAAGAACAAGACTATTTTAAGAGTGAAACAAGATAGCCAAAGTATCGGCTATGTCTCTATGAATATCATTATAAAATGTCATTAGTGACGTAGCTAAATTTTTCAAATTCCAATGCAGCTGCTTCCACTTCCGGTCCATTCTCAGTTGGGACATAGTATATACAAGTAAATAAAAAACATTAAAAATGGAAAAGTAGTAGGATT
>NW_003547620.1:6873-7850 GCF_000090795.2 Amphimedon queenslandica | reverse complement strand
AAAATAAAAAAGGAACGGAAGGTGAAGGTACATGATACTATATATGCATTAAAAAGGTAATTTATTATAAAAACACAGAACAGAAATCCACAGTTAATATTGTTGCTGTTGGTTGTGCTACAAATAATGAATCTGCTGCAAATAATGAAGCAACAAACTTCAACACTGGAGATCCTTCTAAGCATATGAGTATCAGTAAGATTAAATATAATAATAATTATTACTATTGTTTTACTTGTAATTATTAGAAGCAAGAAAACCTTCAGAGAGAAAAGAGGCAGATTCCAGTGAAAGAATTCTTTGTCATAGCCCTCCACTTGCACTGGTGGAGCATGAAACTGAAGCTGCATGTAGTACTGAAACAGGTGAATTGTTTTACATGTACTTGTACAAATTTAGTAAACATTAATAACATATTACTTGATTATCACAAACAATTAATGCTGTTTTGTTTAGAGGTTATATACAGTCTCTAATTAGAAGAATGGAAATTTTAGAAGAACAGAGTATCATGGTGCCATCCCAATTGGGTTGCTTAACATACAATTTCTTTGGAAATACTAGTATGAACACAAGGGTTAATATGGAGTAATAATTATTAGAGATTAGTAATATCCTATTAATATTTTAGGCAGGCACTCTGCTACATACATGAATAGTAATGGCAGTACTCCTAGTGCCCCATCTGCTTGTAATCTACCTCAGCATACTGATCCAGTAACTCCAACTAATGAGCCAGTAAAGGCAATCAGCACCAATACTACTGTGCACACTGGTAATAGGAGGAAAATAGATTTTAATGCTCCTTTGTTGAATCCTAATACAGTGATTAATAAATATCCCAAACACTCTCTCAAGTTAGACAATCATCTGTAAGACTAGCTAGCAAAGTTTACTTTGGGCCATCACTTTTGATTAAATGTAGTGTGTATGGGCAGGAGGAGAACCCTCCTTTGCCATCTGGTGCTCTAATGGAG
>NW_003547620.1:0-6290 GCF_000090795.2 Amphimedon queenslandica | reverse complement strand
ATAGAAGAGAGTTATAAGTGCATGCAATCTGTAATGTACAAGTCTGTTAGCATAGATTACATGTATGTGATGTTACATTTATAAGGAAAGAGGAAGATCAAAAGAGCTACTGTGTACATGTATTAATATCCAGTGGGACCTCCATTATTGCATTCAATCACTTTCGATATTACTTTACGTAAGTGTCCGATATATTTACTACACTTTCTTCTATTTACAGTTTCCCAAAAATCCAAGATTCCTTTGACTAATTCCTCCTTTCGTTGTGGTTTCACTACTCTTCTGACATATTCTTTGTCCTCGTGCCATAGATTTTCAATCGGATTAAGATCTGGGGATTCAGGTGGTGTTTTCCACCAGTTTATTTTGTTGGCTTCTGACCACTCCTTTACTTTCTTTGAGGAATGTTTGGGATCATTATCCTGCATAAATCTTCGAGATGGATTTAAATGCTGGGTATAAGGAATCAGTCCATTTTCCAAAACTTCAATAAAGCCAGCTGAATTCATTTTTTCTTCAAACAGCACAATTGGCGTCTTTCCTTGTCAACTTTTACCTGCCCATGCATGTACCTTATAGGGGTGTTATAATAGGTTTTTAAAAAATACCATTTATGTACATGTAATATTAATTTAGTGCTACCTTGGTTTTGGTTTCGGGGGGCACCTATTTTCCTTCATGAAAATCTCCTGTGGGATTCTAATTGAATTGTACACTCGTCACTGTACAGTACATCAGAAAAACCAGTAGTCCTGTGCTCCTGCAAGTGATATGAGCCAAATTCATTCGCTTCTTATTATTTGGTCCTCTCATGATCTGGCAGTATGCACTCCCACGGTATGTCCAACCAAGTGTATTGCGAGACTTCAATATTGTTTCCAGTGACAGTGAATGACCTTTCTCAACAAGAAGCTTCTGAAGTTGAGTAGCAGTGCTTTAATCATCAGCTTGCATTTGGTCCTCTACTATCTTTAAAACTTCTCTGGTTACTTTTGAAGGTCTTCCAGATCCTATATTGTGAAAAGAAAGAGAAGTGTAGTGGAATTAATACTGACAAACCTGGCCTTCTAGTAATTGAACCAGTTTCCATGTATTTCTTAATCAGTTTGCTCACACCTGAGACTTTGACATCCAGTGCTACAGTAAAATTAGTGGTGAATACTTACTCAAAAAAACTTACAAAAGGAATGTAAAATCCTGTTTGTAAGTGCTGTACACCATTGTCACTAGTCCACCAGATAAATGTGCGTGTTTTTGCAATTTGAAAGTAGATCTTTTGTCAATGGCAATACCAAGACATATATGTACATGTAATATGTAGTTTTGTATGTTGTGTTAATACTACATTACATTTTTCAAAATGATAACACGTACAGTAATTCTTCTGAAGACATGACACTAATTTAATATTAATAGGCCATAAATTGGGTTTGTTTTTACACTTTTCTCTCCTCTCTCTTACTCTCATTACAGATGCAGTGATAGCCGTTATAGTTGATGGTACATTAAAGGTATGGTTGATTCACACTATGATTGAGATAAAGGAGTTGACTGATCTATTGAGGTCTTCCAGTCCATTCTCATTGACTTCAGAGTCAATTGCGGACTTCTCACTAGCTCTTGTTTTTCACAGAGACTCGTAGCAGGTAATGATGATATATTGTGTAGCTACATGTAACATGTACATCGTACATAGTAGATGCATGTAGTTTGGAATAGATAATTTGGGCAAATTGCTTTTTAAAAATTAAGGTTCGGAAATTAATAATTTTTTACAAATGTTCTACCATGCCAACATCTTAAGTTAAGGTTTTGGTTTATAGGAATAATTTGTTAAAATTTTATTTGCCTAAATTTACTACTTGCTACCGGGCTTGGGGTGAAGTACATGTACTCTAAGAAGTATTTAAGTACATTACAAGTACCTGTTAAAATTTTAAAATGAGTACAAGTACAAGTCCCTCATTTTTCCAAATTGTATTAAGTATGAGTACAAGTACTCTATTGTAGTACTATTTAAGCATTTGACCACACTCAAATAATTATTTAAGCCTGCTTGATACCTATGTACATGTACATGTGCATACAGGATGTGTAGTTCTTCATTTCAAACGACGGTATGTAGTTTTACTACTTTTGTTTTTTGAATTCCTGAAATTTGCATTTACATGATGTAAAATGTACATGTACATGTATACAGTTTGTCCTTTTCTGATCATTAATTAATTTTTCATCTTTAATTGATACAATTGTATAACATACAATGTGTACATGTAGATATACATGTATGATCCTAGTGTAATTTATCCTTGTGAGCCAGGAGTAACTGAATGGATTAATGTCTACAACCTAAAATGGTAAAGTCATTTATTGATATTTACGTTAAAGTACTAGTACTAGCAACTTAATTTGAACACTTTTAGGTGCGTCTTGTAGTGACGGACCAGTTCCTGCTCTTTGTTAGACGGGACAGGGTCACCACTCCCTTGTATATCGGGATTTGTGTATTTTAATGGTATTTATGGATATTTATGGTAAAGTACAAGTATTACCAACTTAATTTGAACACTTTTAGGTGCGTCTTGTAGTGATGGACCAGTTCCTGCTGTTTGTTGGATGGGGCGGAGTCGCCACTCCCTTGTATATCGGGATTTGTGTATTTAAAAGTCATTGATTGATATTTACAGTAAAGTACAAGTACTAACAACTTAATTTGAACTTTTTTAGGTACGTCTTGTAGTCACGGACCAGTTCCTGCTCTTTACTGGATGGGCGGGGTCACTACTCCCTTGTATATCGGGATTTGTGTATTTTAAAGGGATTAATGGATATTAAAGGTAAAGTACAAGTACTACCAACTAAATTTCAACACTTTTAGGTGCATTTTATAGTGACAAACCAGTTCCTGCTCTTTATTGGATGGGGTGGGGTCACCACTCCCTTGTATATTGGGATTTGTGTATTCTAAAGTCATTTATTGATATTTACGGTAAAGTACAAGTACTATCAACTTAAGAAGTAGAAAGATCACAGAAAATGAAAGCAGTTCTCAAATGGAATGTAACACAAACTTGCAGCTAATTGTTGTTAATGGAAAGTTTAATTAAAATGTTCTGTTTCACTATATTAGATTTTTTTTGTGCTATATGATTTTTAGCATTGCTCTTCTAGTGTTAGAGAAAGTTAGTTGATGTCATGTACATGTAGCTATAATTTTTTGACTGTTTTATCATAGATTGGCTAGAGGCAAGGACAACCTCAGCCTGGCATGTGTTAATCATTTGATTGTTGACTGTTGAGTTGGGGGACTACTGTTTGTTATCCATTGTACCTGTAGAATGGACACAATGCAGTATCAGTAAGCCTTTTCTAATACATGTACATATAATACTGTATGGCTGGTAATTTTTGTGGGTACTATATTCCGCGAAATCTACTAAAAATCCAATTTGCGGATTTTAATTTTGTGCCACGTGTACCATGCAGGTACCGTATTAAATTAATTTTCATGAATTAATAAGGAATCCGCAAAATCCATGAACTTTGCAATCCCAGCTATACGGTAATGTCTGTCTTTAAATTATGAAGGAAATAAAAAGTTGTACGACTTGTGCTGCTTTCAAATTTTTCCCATGCACTGTTTATCAATTATGCATTGAACTTCAAATATTTTTAAAATATTTGTGCATAACTTTTGATTCTTTAGGAACTTACTTGTTCTAGTAATTAGGTAATTTTATCTCCCTTCTCTCAGTCCAGATTTGGTTGCAATGGAAGTTGATGTTCTCGTTTGCCTGGTGTATGGCAGCTTAAGTGAAGCATGGATTTCAACAAATAAGCGAGTGGGAAACTTGCCATTATTGATTCTACCAGATAGCACTGCTATTTTTCCATTACTAAATGCAGTTTTGTTTCTATTGATAATTCTATTCATAATTAATGTTTTGCTATGAATATAATATTGCATTAATGAATATTAATACAGTCTCCATGAATATGATTACTTTGTTATGAATTAAAGTTTATGATAATTTAGTCTCACATGATTAAGTGAGAAACAGGAAGGGAATACGCCAACTTCGCACACGGTGAATTGTGTTCTGAAAGAGTGAAGATATAGATTTCAAAAAGCATCTGTTGAACCTAAATTATGACTAAAATTATTATTATACGCATATAAAATAATATCTTATGTTTGATGTAATAAACAATAGTCTCTAGAGCTTTTGTTTTATCCCCTTTTGACTTCATCACAAAATAAATGTGTGATTTGACCTACTTGGTGGTAGAAGTATTCATCAGGAGCTCGTCCAACTGAGAACTTAGCTCTAAATCAAGTGAAAGTCCTCATTGTCAATGGCCATGCTTATTCACGTGTGTAGATTATTCTTATTATGCTCTATGAGTCATATCCGGTGTCAAGAGCTAGCATGGCACATCAATATCACTTACTATACTGTTTCTTATCCATGTGTGTAGTATCTATAATACAGTTAATTTAAGTAGGTGCGGCTGTAAGACTGTTGACTGTTCACTTTCACTGTGTATCGCTGTTTTATCCAAGTTACTTTTGTTGGACCTTGTTTAATAATTGAGGTAAAATTGATTGTTTCTAACAAAGATGAATGATGTACCTATAGAAGATGCCTAAGACACGAGCTAAGACAAAAAAAGTTGACAGGAGGACCCTAAGAAAAGAAAGATTTCATCATTTGGGAAAGAAAAGTTGGGAAAAGGTATGATTTCATGTAACTCTGTGTTAGTTAAGCATAGCTAGTGGATGGGAATGGTCTATAGAAGAGTTGCAGGGGAAGTACATGTAATTAAGGAGAGCAGTACCCTTGCCTATACGCCTATGGCGTGGGTGAGGGCAATAACGAGAGTTGTGGCTCATTGTCAATTATCTTTAGTGGAATTCAAGGAAAAGCCCTGTTATGAGATGAAGTAGTACTATTAATAGCAAGCCAAACAGCTATTTTACTTATTGCATGAATCCTGCATGAATAGACTTTTTTGTAACTTGTGGCATCACTTCACTTGTTGCTACAGCTAAGTATTTGGTTGTTTTATACTTGTATATCTATGATAAAATAATTGCCATCAGCTGTTTTGCAAATGTTTTTGAAGCTTTTGTGTAACTTGGGGTATGTCTGTTTTTTTACGATCCGTAGAGTATGTCATTAAATTTAAAAACCATGATTATAGAGGGAGAAAATAGTGTTCAAATGCACTATTTCCTTCCTACATAATTGTGTCACTAGGCACTATTATACACATACAATTTGACCTATCTATGTAGGCAGAAATTAGTACCAAGCACTATTTTGTCCCTACAATACTATTTGAAAGAATTAGTGCCTGCTGCACTATATTTTGTTCCTACAATACTTAAGGGAAGAATTAATGCTTGCTGCACTATTTTGTCCCTATATTACTATGGGGAAGAATTAGTACCCTCTGTACTTTTTTCATAATGTAACAGCACTTTGTTTCCCTCATATACTTTAGCGGAAAATTTTGGAGTGAATTGAAGTTGGTGAACTTGGCATTTTGATAGCAAAACTCCAAATTAAAATCCATCATATCAAGCCATTATATGCATGCTCAATGGTATGTGACCACAAATTTGCCAAATTAAACTTTGCCAATTACCAAAATATAGCAGTTTGCCTAATTTAACTCCCTCCAAAATTTCCTGCTATATGGGATTGCTACGCATCATTTATCTGGTCACCTTTAGCATTCCACCATGCATTTTGCAAGTACAATTAGCTACATAGACCAATACAATAACTTTGAACATTAAATAACATCTATAGAGTACATTTGTTAACTTGTTTGTAATAATCAATGTAGTTGAGTAACATATTCTGATACATTGCATCTTGATTTTCATGTCATAGATGGCAATGGCATGTAAAATATGTTTTTAAGACATTCAATCATGTGTTGTCTCATGTGTGACTGATCGAATATATTGTTAACAGGATCATCTCCATAAAGAATAGATACTGTGTATGCTACTGCAAAGCAGGCACAATCCTTATCACCTTTTGCTTCACCAACCACGGTACTTTTACCATAGCAGATCCATAGAGGGCAATGAGCTGCTTCTTTAACTCTGAGTGAGTGATCTCTGTTTACAAGGAGTCATAAAGAAAAGCAATGCCATCCCTAAAATGACTAGTAACCCAATGGTCTCCAAAGTTGTGGAAAAATAATGAATCATTTGTAGCCAGCTGATTGAGACTTAGTTTTTGAGTATACAAACACGACTGAATCATTGGCAT
>NW_003547619.1:11273-15821 GCF_000090795.2 Amphimedon queenslandica | reverse complement strand
TGAAGGACTATGTGTAGTGTACACTGGTATTGAGGGTATGGGTTTTGAGGTTTTGAAGGTTTTGAAGGACTATGTGTAGTGTACACTGGTATTGAGGGTACGAGTTTTGAGGTTTTGATGGTTTTGAAGGTTTTGAAGGACTATGTGTAGTGTACACTGGTATTGAGGGCATGGGTTTTGATGGTTTTGAAGGACTGTGAAGGACTATGGTATTAGGGTATGGGTTTTGATGGTTTTGAAGGTTTTTAAGGACTATGTGTAGTGTACACTGGTATTGAGGGTATGAGTTTTGAGGTTTTGAAGGTTTTGAAGGTTTTGAAGGACTATGTGTAGTGTACACTGGTATTGAGGGTATGGGTTTTGATGGTTTTGAAGGACTGTGAGTACCATTGGACAGGGGCGGATCTAGGATTTAATTTTTGGGGGGTAATTATGAGATGGGAGGGGTAATTATAGGGTGTGGTCAAGCAAGCTTGTGCAGAACCATAAATGTTAGAGTAAATTGTTTAGATCCACCACTGGGGCTGGATAAAATGGGTGTGTTAAGATTATTTGTGTGGTACTCGAACTGTACAATAATAAATTTTCAAAAACAAGTAAATTCAAAATTTAGATAATATCATGCAATAGTCAGTCACTTGTAAGAAGGTTTAGGAGCTACAGGACGCCTTCCATTGTCATAGCAGAAGGAAATGTATTTGTTGCGCCTTTTAACAAGACGATGTAAAAAAAAATGATGATGACATTTTCCCATTGACACCAAAATTTTCTTGTAACGTCCTAGCCAGGCAAAAGTTTGTTCGCAAGCCATTGTGTTAAAAGATGGATTGATGTCTTTTATTTTTTGTGGATTATATTCCTCATGACATTTGGGGTCCCTGTGATTCTTTAAGTGAAGGGAATCAATGATTTTAATAACATCAGTCCACAGATATTTTAAATCATCAGGTAGGGGCAGAGGATTCTTAGCTGCTTTTAAATTATTCAAATGACACATGTTGTCATAAGATATGATAACTTTTTTTCTTTCTTCTCTGCTAAGATTTCTAAAAGCTGTTGTCATCCACATTAACACAATTAAAAATACTTGTGCTGGACCCTCAGATCTAAAAAAAATACATTAATTTTACGTATGAATTTTTCATGAAGCTTACTGGTATAATGGCTGCCACATGTCAATATGTCCTCCTCCTCTCACAATAACAAGGTGTCCTCTTGTCCATTTCCTTAGTTGCTTTTTGGACCCAGTATCTTTATTGCAAGTAGGTTTATCACCATCTATCTCTTCTTCATCAAGAACTTGAGAAAGTGTTGGATGTGATGCTATAATATCTGAAATTCCTGTGCCAATTCAAACAATATACATCAAAATTTGTTTTAAACTTACCTTGTATTTTAGCAGAAGTACGTAAATCAGTCTCACATGGAGTTTCATCTTCCAAGACTTCTAAATATAAAAAATTCTTGAATGAATCACCGTATACATGTATATACTGTATAAATACATGTACATGTACATTTTAAAGTATCATCTGTATTTTGCTACATGCATGTACAGTGTGTTATCACCTCTATCAAGAGAATTAGAGTACATTTACTCTTGTCTCAATGTGCAATGTCATGTAATCTCACCATATACTGTATAGCTAGAATCTTTTGTGGCCCAAAATTTTTGTGAATTCGCAAAATTCACCAAAATAAAATCCACAAAAATCAATACTGTTCAACATGGCAAAAAGGCAGAAAATTGTGCAAATGAAAACCACAAAATATATTTTTGGACAAGCTTGTGAAAATTTTTGGCCATCAAAATTTTTTGCTATACGGTAGCCTCAAAACGTTTAAAGCCCTACATTAGTTTTGTGCATCTAATTTCCATGAATCAAAGCATAAGGCCATCTTGTACTGATCACTTACATTGATTAATTGGGGCGAGCCTAATTTCATTAAATGTGGGTGTGGTCACAAAAATAAAATGGCGGTTATCAGATTTTCAAAAAGGTTTTGCTTGCTCATGCAGCTGTATCTCATACAGGATGGCACTTGGGAGCTGAGCCCCTTAATGTTTTATGAAAAAATCTCAATGGTAAGTTGGTAACCACAAAAAACTAACCATGTTACATTTATTATTGTGAGCAAAATGATCATATGCATGTATACACAATGAAGACCACTGGAAGTGAAAATTATTATTTGCGTAGGAAGATTAATGATTATTAGAAATTTTATGGTCATAAGGTGTGGTTTATGATGAAATAAACTCCGGTCGCCATTTTGGTTGGCAACTTTTAATGGAGAACAAATGGGCCGACATAAAAACAAACCTGTATTAAGAGTTCTGGAGCAAATTTGACCAAATCCTTTACAGGAGAAGCTTAAAGACAGCTGTTTTTTATAACAAGCACTTTTTAGCTAGCTGAAGCAGGGTAAGTGAGGCATTTCCTTCATGCCTCAATTGACTTTCATAACATACTTAATTGCCAACCAAAATGGCAGCCAATTATGGCATGTGGGCGGACAACATATATATATATATATATATATATATGTTATATATCACATGACGATATGAGAATCGATATCCCGAGACCGAGGATACTTTGAATTGATATCACCCGAGGGCCTTCGGCCCTCGGGTGATATCAATTCAAAGTATCCGAGGTAGAGAGTGTATCGACCCATATCGGCATGTTATATATGTTATATTTCATCTATGAATCTCATTAATGAGATATATAGAATTAATTAAATTCATATTTTTTCCAATTTTCACTGTCAGTGGTCTATATATTTACGTGTACCTTCTTCCACTACTGGATCGAAATCCTCGATGTCTATCTCATTTTGCTCTGATTTGCCTGTTTATATGTACATGTATCTCAACTTTAAACATAAAGCTATACTTACGTATATATGACACATATTTCTTGATATCAGTAGGTATATTTGCTGACTCTGCCTCCTTACAGTGATCAGAGCAAAATGCTTTTCCATGAAGTGGCTGATTAGGGCAAGAGTCAACATATTTCAGCTGTCCTATAATATAAAAAGCCATGTTCAAATGTCTTGTACAGATGAATAGCAAATTTAGATGCCTATTTGATTATTCAACATACTTCCATGTTTATAGGCTATAATTAATTTGAATAGTCAATACATACACACATTGGCCCTATTATGGTAATATTATATACACATGTACCTGAAAATCCAGATACTTCCTTTGGTTCTTTATTCATACATATGGGATAAACTAATTTCCACAAGCCATCAACAGACCAAAGCCTACCACATCCTATTTTGATTAAAATAATATAAACAAAATGATTCAATTTCATAAATTATTATGAACCATATAACACTATTGCAATCATGGGTCACAGAGAGAGTGATGGCTATGTGATAGATTTACGGAAATAACACACTTTTCTAAGCTACGATAGAGCACAAAATTTTCTAGGGCTGTATATTTTGCAATTTTGCCTAAAAATCTAGTATGTGAATTCATTTTTCGCAAATTTACACCGTCCGCCATCTTGTACCCTAATAATTTTGATTTTCAAGGAAGTAATTATTGCAAATTTTCAAAAAATCGCGAAATTCGTAAAATTTACAGCCTTCACAAATTTTGTGTATCCTCTTTCCAAAAATTAACAGTGAGCAATTTTAGAGTTTTAAAATTTTGTAAACATTTTGCACATTTTGGCATCCCTCTTTCTCTTTCATACATGCAGTTAACTTTAATCTAATTTTAATAATGTGTCTCATGAATCTGCATACATTAATACCTGACCTCGATCCTTACAGTCCTGGTTGCATTCATGATGATCATAGCACGACAATGATCGTCTCTCATCAATTTGCTGCATGATTGTTTCTCTCGGCTCTGTTGACGAAACATTTCCGAACTCTCTTAGTTCTGCCTCAGTTTCAGCATTCCAGAAGGATTCAGCCACAATCTTTCGTGTCAGTTCAAGAGATGCAAAAGAAGAAGTAAAACAATCTAGAATGCAGAACATAAAATAATCCTAATTATCAACATTGCTGTTAGCCTACAACTTTCATCTTGATTATTTGACAAATAGCCACTAGTACCTCGAACCATCTCATTATATGCTTCAGCAAACGCTTCAAACGAGCACCAAGCATGATGGCTACAATAACAAACACAAAATAATAAAAAAAATTTATTATCAAGACCTAAATCAATAGCCGGTCATCAAACATTTTCTGACCATTAATTTATTTATTTTTCCAACAAAATTCTGTGTTGTTCTACCATATGATTTTTGAAATAATGACGTAAATTTTATTTACATGTAATTATAAAAGCATTTTCAACCACAGGATTTCCAACAAAGTATGCCAAGTGATCTAAACAGAATATTTCATGAGCTGACATTCCTGACAAACATGGTACATGGCTTTTGAAGCAACTTATAAAATCCATATAAAAACAATTTTGAGCTGCATCAGTTCCAATTTTTTACACAACATAGGAACATGTATATGCATCAAAAATTTATAATACATGTAGGTATAGCACAG
>NW_003547619.1:0-11263 GCF_000090795.2 Amphimedon queenslandica | reverse complement strand
GCATACAGCACTCCTTACTGTGCTATAATTAATTTATGGGATATATTGGGCGAATCAAAGGCGTCCGCCAAATGCACTCCTAAAGAAGTTTTCTCTAATCTTCAAGGTTAAGACAAAGCCAGTACAAACATTTAAAAGCTTGCAAGACAAT
The DNA here is from genome assembly GCF_000090795.2 of Amphimedon queenslandica. NCBI lineage: Eukaryota > Metazoa > Porifera > Demospongiae > Haplosclerida > Niphatidae > Amphimedon > Amphimedon queenslandica. Next base: position 11,112 of record NW_003547619.1, on the reverse strand, counting down.
TTTCTTTGTCATGTGACGCTGCCCAACAATCAATATAAGAACATCTTTGGTCACTAACAACAGAAAAAAGCTGACAATGGTGGTAAAGGATTGTTGTGAGTCTGTTCCACAACAGGTAGAGCAGTTTATCTTTTTCTCTGGCCACAAAGAGCTTCTCACCTCGTGCTGCTAGCCATTGTGAAGCCAATTAACTGACACTCACTTCCAGTGCTGTATGCAATATAATGGAAAAGGCGGTGCCTTTGATGCGCCCCATAGTATAAAAATAGAGGTTTCTTTTCTATTGACAATATTTGGCCAAAAACAAGAGGCTATAATCCTTTGGTCTTTGGCATAACTTTGGAGCAGCTTTAAAAAGTCATAAAAAGCAAAATTTAATCTAAATAAGCTCCAATTTTCTACGCAACAAAAATTTATGTACACATGTATACAATATACATACAAAAAAATTTTAAATAGACAATTTTATTCAAGCCACTTTTGATGAAATTTGGCCAAAGACAAATACCATAGCTTTGGTCGTTAGCAACTTTTGTAAAACTTCAAAAATTTATTAAAAATCAGCTCTAATCGTTTAGAAAACATAAAAACATGTAGATTCTCTCCTTGTTATTTTTTGCCCCCAAAGCTCTTTGGCCCAATTTTTGAACATCTTGCTAATCCACTGGCATGAAAATATGAGGCACTACATGTATGTCAAAATCCTGTGGGAAACGCTGTCTGACCATTTCATTAAAATGGCTGATCACTATTAAGCAATATTCAGACACAATGTCTGAACATTGTTTGGATGCATATTTCAGGCTCTGTACTATACCTTGCTGAAACAAATAGTTGATGCAGCTTTCTGTGTATAAACCTTGTCTTTGACCCTCGCACATATGGTCTTTCCTTTTCGTAGTAACAATATCCAAAAGTTTCTGAACCATATGTATCATACCTACATCATAATCAGGAAAATTTAAGTGAAAATATCTTTGTACTTACCTATAATTCAATGAACAGTTATGGCATCTTAATGTTATTTTTTGAGCTGGCAACGGACCATCAACATCATAGCAAGTGATTTCAGAAACTGGATTGTGTGAGTATAATACTTTTGAGCATTTCAAACACACATCCGTTGGGGGACCAAGGAACAACATGTGAGATGTTTCCGTTGTCTTTGTTACACTCTTCAATAACTCTCTATCAGGAGTACCCATTAAATGTAAATTAGCAGAAGAATATTTGGATTGAACTTGGCGAATCATTTGTTCCACTTCCTGAACAGTACACCTTGGATCAATGTATTGGATAATATTAGCAATAAATATGGTCCTCTGAGACTTGAAAGTGCTTGGAATCAAATTCAGAGCTTGTCCAACAAGAAGCTCCTTTATCATATCGTTGCACGTGACTAGATCCAGTGGTTGAGATGCCGGTGAGGACATAGCCAAAGACTTAGCTACTTTAGGTGCTGACTCCGACTGAACATCAACATTGTCGGCTAGAGACTCCATACTGGTACATCTTTCAAGATCCTCCATTTGCTTCAGTAGCTTCCTCTTTCTTCCTCTCTTACTGTTACAAGACATGATATTCGAGATGATCTGAAATTAATCAAATTATTAGTGTTGACAAGGGGCGGGGAGAGTCCTATTAAATGAATTATTCCAGTCATAGTTCTAGTCTACTAATTATTTATTAATAACAGACTAATTAGACTCTCTCGTAAAGCTGCGATAACTATGGAACTGCTTAAAGAAGAGGATGGCGAGCTTAAAATCATAAAGAATAACGTTACCATTACCAATTTTACTTTAAAAGTAACCTGTGCAGTGAATGTGCCTCGCTCTACTAGTGGCTATGTGTACCATATCAAGACTAGCTACGGCGACGAAGGGTGAGTCCGGTCACAACATCATGTCTTGATAATAGTAACAGTTGAGCCTAGTAGTAAGCGTAGTTAAAGCAGTATCTATGGTGTGGCATTAGTGTCATTATTATGCGTGCCTGCATTTTTATTTTTAGCTCTTAAATTCCTTTTGTTTTAATTTTTGGATGAGCCAGGGGCTGTCATTTATCACAGCTTCTACAGTATGCTGCCTAGTCTTTTGTGTCCTATTTTCACATCCTTTCTATGTGTATTGTGAAGTTCATTAATAATAATAATAAACTAGTTCATGCATAGATCTCAGTATGGTCAGCCCGCCAGGCCGCTGGCCTGATGCATCATGTGGCATCATGTGTTCATGCAGTCACAGTTGTGTATGGTTCAGTACTGTTCATTTCACAATTGCCATTTTTTGTATAGATCATGCTTCATAAATAATAATGATTCACTGTCATTGGCCACATTTACTAAAAAAGCCAGCAGCGTTGTGCCATCTCTTCAATTCGTGAAAACCCGCTGCTCTGACGAGATATGGGGGCAGTACATATTTGAAGCATGCAAGCTGTACAGAGCAAGTACAGATTGCAGGAAGAAAACAATGGTTACATCGATCGGAAAACAAGAGGGGCATGATATATGGGTTCTAGCACCAAATGTTCACATTGACAGCAAGGGCAACATTGTTCCTGAGGACCAGCATCAATTTTATTGGGATGAACAAACTCATTTTGATTTTTGCAAAATAAACCTACCACTTGACACAATGGTAAGTGACTATGTACATTGTGATCCGACTTAATTCATATGCATATAGGCCTTGTGGGAATTATTGAACTGTGTCGAAGTTGCTATGCCTGACAACTTCATGAGCACTTACCTAACAATTACATCAAGTGTGTTGGTGGGTCATTTTGAAACAGTTATTCGACAATTTGGAGAGTGCCCAATTCCTTTGTTATGCAGCAAAACCACAGGAAATGGTACATACTGTATATATTTCATGATTACGTGCTTTTAATATTAATTTTTCTAAAAATTATAGGAAAAAGCTCTTCAGCACAAATGGCACTGAGTTGTTGGGGAGCTCAGGAAATTCATATGAAAGGGTCTAAATCAACTCTTTCAGCAATAATAAGTTGCGCTGCCGGCACTACAATTCCTATTGTTGTTGATGATGTTTCTAATTCGCATGCTATGGAAGAGATTGCAGTGCAATTCACTGGTGGTGCAACATACATGACTGTTAGTGCAGGTGCTACTAAGCCAAGAACTAGTATTATAGCTACATCAAACCAATATTTTGCTGACACTGACAGGTATTGTTGTTTGTCATGTTAGTGCATGCAACCATGGGAAGAAATAGTGTTAACATGGGAACCATTAGTGCTTATATGGGATGTGAAACTGTATACCATATTTTTAATAGGAATGCAGTGAGGCTCATACATATACCATTTTGGGGTATAACTGTTGATGAAAGTCAGAACAGAAATGCTGTTGAAGAAGCACTACAGATTGCATGCAAAAAAGCATCTGGTTGCGTTGGATTACTTATTTCAATGGGAGCTTTACTTGAAAAGAATCAATTTTTAGAGAAGTTTCATGAATATGTGATGTTTGTAAAAGAGCAACTCCCGAAATTATCCTACCGTGTACATCGTAGCTATGCTCTTCTACTGACTATAACTGATGAAGTAAGAAGGATTTAATTTACTTGTCTAACAAGATTATAATAATTATAGATATGTAATGAGCTGCCATTTGAGATTGTAACTGTAGATGAAGTCAAGTCTTTTTTCATTCATAAATGGGCCCCAACTGTGAATGATATCTTCTTAGCAAAGGCGTGTCAATTAGATGAAATATTGGAAGACATTTTCACTCAAGTAGCTGATATGGAGATTTGGGAGGTTTGCAAACTAACAGAGTGTTTATAGATGTATGCAAATTTGGATATAATTTTATATAGATACTTCGATTCTTACGTCCTGCTGTAGCAAATAAAATTTCAGGTGCTAAGTCTATGTATATTTGTCTACCAAAAATGAGAGAATTTGTAACAGTAAACGAATCGAAGCTCAAGAAGGAGCTCACTGCAGTTGGAGGGAAGACAGGAGCTTCGATTCCTTTCTTAAATGACACTGCAATATCTTGTAGTGTGACTACAATAAATGGCAAACAACGCAAATGTTGCCAAATACCTCATGCTTCCATAAGTCATGGAATATTGAAGAAATTTGTTAACCTAGGTAAGTCGCAAAGAAATAATTAGTTCACCTATAAGTGATTAGCAAAAATCAAAAACACTTGATTGAACACAAGTGTAGAAAAGTGTGAAAATTACTATCACAATTGTATTTCATTTGTGATAATATCAGAGTGAGAAGTAAGAGGTTGTCAATGAACCTCGCAGTGTTGAACAGAAAAATGGTTAACACATCAGTTCATGCACGCAACAATTAATATTACAAATGTATTTCATTTGTGTCACTATATAGATGAGAGAAGCAAAGAGACTGCTAATGAATCAGAGATTGCTAGAGTATCTCAGAGTGCTGTACAGGAAAACGGTTAACACAGCACATAGCAATTACTATTACAAATGTATTTCATTTGTGTCACTATATAGATGAGAGAAGCAAAGAGACTGCTAATGAATCAGAGACTGCTAGAGTATCTCAGAGTGCTGTACAGGAAAACGGTTAACACAGCACATAGCAATTACTATTACAAATGTATTTCATTTGTGTCACTATATAGGTGAGAGAAGCAAAGAGACTACTAATGAATCAGAGATTGCTAGAGTATCTCAGAGTGTTGTACAGGAAAACGGTTAACACAGCACATAGCAATTACTATTACAAATGTATTTCATTTGTGTCACTATATAGGTGAGAGAAGCAAAGAGACTACTAATGAATCAGAGATTGCTAGAGTATCTCAGAGTGCTGTACAGGAAAACGGTTAACACAGCACATAGCAATTACTATTACAAATGTATTTCATTTGTGTCACTATATAGGTGAGAGAAGCAAAGAGACTACTAATGAATCAGAGATTGCTAGAGTATCTCAGAGTGCTGTACAGGAAAACGGTTAACACAGCACATAGCAATTACTATTACAAATGTATTTCATTTGTGTCACTATATAGGTGAGAGAAGCAAAGAGACTGCTAATGAATCAAAGACTGCTAGAGTACATGTATCTCAGAGTGCTGTACAGGAAAATGGTTAGCACAACACATAGCAATTACTATTACAAATGTATCACTATATAGATGAGAGAAGCAAAGAGACTGCTAATGAATCAGAGACTGCTAGAGTATCTCAGAGTGCTGTACAGGAAAACGGTTAACACAGCACATAGCAATTACTATTACAAATGTATTTCATTTGTGTCACTATATAGGTGAGAGAAGCAAAGAGACTGCTAATGAATCAAAGACTGCTAGAGTACATGTATCTCAGAGTGCTGTACAGGAAAATGGTTAGCACAACACATAGCAATTACTATTACAAATGTATCACTATATAGATGAGAGAAGCAAAGAGACTGCTAATGAATCAGAGACTGCTAGAGTATCTCAGAGTGCTGTACAGGAAAACGGTTAACACAGCACATAGCAGTTACTATTACAAATGTATTTCATTTGTGTCACTATATAGGTGAGAGAAGCAAAGAGACTGCTAATGAATCAAAGACTGCTAGAGTACATGTATCTCAGAGTGCTGTACAGGAAAATGGTTAGCACAACACATAGCAATTACTATTACAAATGTATCACTATATAGATGAGAGAAGCAAAGGGACTGCTAATGAATCAGAGACTGCTAGAGTATCTCAGAGTGTTGTACAGGAAAACGGTTAGCACAGCACATAGCAATTGCTATTAAATATTTTGAGTAAAGAGACAGGAGAGGGGAAGAAACTAAACACTGCTGGATCAAAGAGGACTTTGAATAAGAGTGGTCACTTTGATGGACATGGTAATTAAGGCTGTTATAAGTAACATAGTTACATGTATTATAACAATGAGCAGGTGATAAGAGACCTTTGATATCAACCAACGCAGCATGCAATGCCCTAGTGAAGCCAGTTAAAGTTACACGGACAAGACAATCAAGCAAAGAAATGACCCCTTTAGATACTTGCCCCAAGGACATCTGTTTGATGAGAAGAAATAATCCAAATTCAACATGGGTCTTATGTGAAAAATGTCCTCAGTGGGTGCATATTCGATGTGCTGGTATAACAAAACACAAGGCTTCAAAGGAAGGATTCAAATACTTTTGTCCAAAATGCAAACATTAATACTGATTATACAGACTAAGTACCATAATAATGTATTATAAAGTTGGGTTTATTAAAATTTAATTATGTATCAATGTATAAAGGAACACAATTAGCTAGAACATGGATGTTAGTGATACATGCTCATCAATACTTACACCCCTTTACTGGAGTATGTTTGCTGCTTGAGGGGAGGGTAGGATCCTCATCCCAGGTGAATACCAGTACATATGCCTTCCTTAGTCTCAAGTAGCAAGACTCTCGCCTCACTACATGATGCCTTACTGTAATGGTCTAAATTTTACATGCATAGTTTTAATTATAGCTATTATAACTACAATGTGCTCTTTATGTGTAGCCTGGGTTACAATACCTTTGTAGGGTCATCAACCACTTTGGCTTTGCATTTCAATCATAAACCATAAAAATAAAAAACAATTAATTTGACTACTAAACAAACGACACTCTTAAGATTTTATAAATTTCAAAAGTAGCTAGCTTTTTTTCAGACTAATTAATTAAATATTTCTAAGATTCCTTCAATCTTACTTCTACTGAAATTATGATAATAATACCATTGATATAATACCAAAGACTAGACCTTTTTTGGTAAAAGTGTCAATTTAATTAGTTTTAATGCTAATTAGAACTCTTGATAATAGTTGCTTGTGTAAAATCTCGTGGAATATATCCTCATAAGCACAGGAGGGGAACAGTGTTCTGTTAAATTGCTACAGTATGACTTGGCAAATTTGTTCTAAATAATGGACAGTCTGCAATAAAAACTCAGGACAGGTGGTAAATGCAATTAATATAAATGTGTATTAATTAATGAACCTCTAAAATAAAGTAACTTTAATATTCAGCACAGTATTATTGGGTCCCAAGGTGTCAAAATAGACAGGTTTGACTGTAATAACAAAGCAAGACTTCTTTACTTAAAACCCTAGCATACTCTGAACCCAAAACCATCAAAACCTTTAAAACCTCAAAACTCATGCCCTCAATACCAGTGTACAGTACTCACAGTCCTTCAAAACCATCAAAACCTCAAAACCCATACCATCAATACCAGTGTACACTACCCATAATCCTTCAAAACCTTCAAAACCTTCAAAACCATCAAAACCTCAAAACCCATACCCTCAATACCAGTGTACGGTACTCACAGTCCTTCAAAACCTTCAAAACCATCAAAACCTCAAAACCCATACCCTCAATACCAGTGTACACTACCAATAATTCTTCGAAACCTTCAAAACCATCAAAACCTCAAAACCCATACCCTCAATACCAGTGTACACTACCAATAATTCTTCAAAACCTTCAAAACCATCAAAACCTCAAAACCCATACCCTCAATACCAGTGTACACTACCCATAATCCTTCAAAACCTTCAAAACCATCAAAACCTCAAAACCCATACCATCAATACCAGTGTACAGTACTCACAGTCCTTCAAAACCTTCAAAACCTTCAAAACCTCAAAACCCATACCCTCAATACCGGTGTACACTACCCATAATCCTTCAAAACCTTCAAAACCTTCAAAACCTCAAAACCCATACCCTCAATACCAGTGTACACTACCCATAATCCTTCAAAACCTTCAAAACCATCAAAACCTCAAAACCCATACCCTCAATACCAGTGTACACTACCCATAGTCCTTCAAAACCTTCAAAACCATCAAAACCTCAAAACCCATACCCTCAATACCAGTGTACACTACCCATAGTCCTTCAAAACCTTCAAAACCATCAAAACCTCAAAACCCATACCCTCAATACCAGTGTACACTACTCACAGTCCTTCAAAACCTTCAAAACCATCAAAACCTCAAAACCCATACCCTCAATACCAGTGTACACTACCCATAATCCTTCAAAACCTTCAAAACCATCAAAACCTCAAAACCCATACCCTCAATACCAGTGTACACTACCCATAGTCCTTCAAAACCTTCAAAACCATCAAAACCTCAAAACCCATACCCTCAATACCAGTGTACACTACCCATAGTCCTTCAAAACCTTCAAAACCATCAAAACCTCAAAACCCATACCCTCAATACCAGTGTACCGTATTCACCACAGTAAAATCCATATTCGAGGAACCTATATTAAATGTAATATTTATCTTGCAAATGTTAACGGCAACCTTCCTATAGGCTTTCTAGTTTTTTAAAGAATCAATTTATTAATTACTGCAATAATTTCAATGATTTATGGGACACCCAGATCTAATATGCCCTTAAAACTTGCTCTGCATGTTCAAAACCTTGCAAACCAACAAAACTTGGTTTTGACTATTTTATTTCAACTTTTTCTTCCCTATAACTTGCCATGTCTAAGCTTTGAAAACAAACTGCATGCTATACAAACAAATTTTGTTTTTATAGTGACTTACATTCAATAGAGGTAGTATTTATGATAAGAAAAGGCAGCTGAGAGATTCAATGAGTCCAAACAAAAATACAAACAAGGAGCCTCGTGCTTTGTTGCAGCAATTAATGAAGATGGGTGTGACCGATAATGATAATTAACTAAAAAGGTATAATACCTGAACAGTAAGCAAAGATGACCAAGATGTTTACAGAGGTATTTGAAGAAGACAGTCAGTACTAAAGTTCTGGTGGTACAAAACTATTCTTCGAACAAAGCTTGCTTCGTTGTGGCTAAGTGACGAAAATTGAGTTAACACGTCCGATTATTGTGTGAATCTACGAAGTGTGTTTAGCAAATTATATCTTTACAAAAAAAGAAGGTAATGCTTTGATTTTTACCATGCAAACAGATATTGTGATGATCTATATCTAGTGCAAAAATCACTGGAAAATCATGTTTAGTTTTCAAAATATAACTGTCCGAAGTTTGATTAGTCCGATAATTGATTAATTACTCTAGCTTATTAGTGTTATAGCAGCTGCCTCACTTCATTGCTTACTATTACATAAGCAAATTACTGATAACTTCGATTTAGCTAAGGAGTTTATTAGTATAACGGATGAACGAACCATATTTTTGGATTATTTTAAACATGATTGAATTAATGTAAATAAGCCCCCCTCTCACTTTTGTCTCAACCCCTGACATGAAGATGGTCTGCTTCATCTTTGCCAGGGCACAGACTAAGCCAGCCCACCATGGACTGATCAGTGATCAGCTCCACCCCGCAGGTTACTATGTACACGGCCAAGAATTATCATCTCTGATACAGGCCACTACCCAAAATCAATGATTCAAGCCTGATGTCTATTTTGATACAGCCATGACTGGAACCAATGTTGAATCATGTCTGTTGCTCTGGCTCAACCAGGGCCGTACTCTAGCATGGTTGTATCATGGTCCATCATGGATGGTGATCATGATTGTATCATACTGGACTCATTGCTTTGCAGGCTACCTAAAATCCATGATACAGGAATGTATCAAGTCTGATCCTATTGATATCAGTCATGATTCAAAATACAATTCTTGGCTGCGTATGTACATGATGTAGTTTAGAGTCGAGTTTGGATCCATCTCTTTCTCTTCCGCAATGACTGTCAGTATACCTGGAGTGACTCTCTCCTCTCTCATATTCAGTCTCAAGGCTACACCTTGAGACTGGATAGGATTAATACTTAAAAATTATGTTCAAAAGCCCATGTTTTTTTTCCCAAAAAATGGCCCAAAAATCACCCCTAATTTTTAAATACATTTTGCAGTACATTTAAGGCATACAGATGGTTTGAGCAGATTCCAACTTAAATTTTTAAAGTTATGACAATTTTTTAAAATGGACCAGTTTCTGAAAAAATCTCTTTACATTGCCCATGGTTTAAAAATAATGGCTCAAAAATTACCCCAATTTTCATTACACTTTTTACATATTGATGTACTTAAACTATGCAGAAAGTTTGGACAAATTGCCATTAATTTTAGGAGTTATAGTTTCTTGAAAATGTTGTCCATCTTTTCCTAAAATGATATAGACATTGAGTCATTTTTATGTGATCAAATGTACATCATTTTGATACAAGAAAACAACAACAAAGATAATAATAATAATAATGATGATGATGATGATAATAAAACTACCAAAGCTCAAAATGAATATTCCTTTCCTTAAATACATTAACTGATGATTTATTTGTTTGTTAATTCCTATAGACCCTATAGGGCGCTAAGTTCTGCAAGTAATTATTGCATTACGGTATCCACCCACACTCATGATTTGGACGGCAAGATACCGTGTAGCTACATGGGGAAACAAGGAACAAGAGGCCTTCGTGGCTTCCAGAGCTTGTTTGAGTGGCAATAAATGCCAGTAACAGTGAAGAATAGAGCCCAGAATGTCTCCTGAGAAAAAGCTTCATTGCACTTGAAGCCACTTGTCCACAAAGGCTGCTTTTGGCCTCCTAGTATCCATTGATTTTGCCTGGTTTTGCCGTCCAGTAGTGATGGGCGGTATCGGTTCCAAAGTATCCGGTTCCACGGTTCTGGTGCTTGATTTGCTGGCACCGAATCCTGAAGTAATACCGACCGAAGTTTCGGTTCCGGAAGCCACACCCAATAAGCATTAATTAACTATTATAACTAGTAATAATCACTAATAATCAGCTAATTATTATTCATAAATATTGAGTAATTAATTAAAAATGGCTACGTGTGGCTATTCCATGCTATGCTAGATACTACAGGTAATCGGAACCGTACTCGGTACCATCAATACTCTCAGGTGAAGTACTCGGTATCGAACCGAAATGAAAAAATCTGGTACCGCCCATCACTACCGTCCAGCAGGAGAATTTCGAAATTTTTTCATTAAAGAATGCGGATAGGATACGGAAGATTACTAATAGTGTCTCATATACGGTATCTATAATTGCTTCTAGAAGTTAGCGCCCTATAGGGTCTATTCATATCTTTCCTGTGAATGATTTTGCCGATTTATAATGA
>NW_003547618.1:14242-15841 GCF_000090795.2 Amphimedon queenslandica | reverse complement strand
TGGCGGGCAAATTTGAATGCATAAAATGCCTACTCATTACAGTGAGGATCTCCAATGGAGAGTTGTTTAGCTGTATTTTATATGTAGCTGGAGTGATCAAGATATATCTAGAGCCTTGTTTGTGTCACAGAAGTCTGTGAAAAGATACCTACAGCTTTACTGCAATACTGGAACAGTGCAGCATAAGTCACAAAGACATGGTCCTCAATCAGTTTTGAATGCATTTGAAGAACAGTATCTACTTAAGTCTCTCGTCCATAATCCAACTATGTACCTTAAGGAATTACAAACAGAACTGCATGAACTCACTGTAACATAGTTCACCAGTCAACTATCTGTATAACACTACAAAGGCAGGGCATGACAAGAAAAAGAATTAGAAGAGTGGTACTTCAACAGAGTGAGTCTATGGTTAATGAATTTATGGCTGAGATTTCAGCATTTGGTCTATCAATGCTAGTTAGGCTTGATGAGACTGGTTCCTCTAGGAGAGAGTCAATTCACATGTTTGGATATAGCTTCAGAGGCCTTCAAGCTATAATACATAAATTAAAGGCTTCTGGGAAAAGGCTCAGTGCCATTAGTCTTATGTCAAGTCAAAGATTATTAGATGTGAATGTAACCGATAAAAATGTCAATGGAACAATTTTTATTGAATTTATCATGACATCAGTATTGCCTCACTTGCAACCATATAATGGGATCAACGAAAAGTCTGTCTTGATTATTGCAATGCATCCATTCATTATCTCAATAAAGTTTATGACTTAGTGAGTAGCACTGGAGCCATAATCAGATTCTTACCACCATACTCACCTGAATTAAACCCTGTTGAACACGTCTTTGCACAGGTTAAATCTTTTCTAAAAACAAATGAAGCTGCTTGCTTGTCTTCTCTCTCATCTGTAGCTATACTATTAATGGCTTTTGGTACTGTAACTACACAAGACTGTTGTATTTATATCAGGCACTGTAAATACATGTAACTTATAACTTAAAAAGAAATTTTGTTACCATAATAATAATGAAATATTGTTGTTATTATAAATAAGTAGGTGTTTTACCACATATCACAGTGTCTTCTTGGACAACCAACCTGCAAAACTCTGTACCTTTTTTTTCAAGAAGTAAAGCTCAGAAGATGAGAAAAAGATGAAACTAATCTAACTAGGCATTGTTAGCTATATTATTGCCACACCTACATGAACTTTTACCATGCCAATCAATGTAAGCAATTGGGAAAATCTGTTCCTTCATGGTATGAATTGCAGTTTTTTTACTTTTCTTCATCCTTGGCTCTCAGGAGTACTCTGTAAGTTTATATAAGAAATGTTATGTTTCCATTCTCAAATCATTATGCTTGCATTACATGAAGTGTATAATGGGACTTATCTTAGCATGCCACACCTCTTCGAGCATGTAGACACATGTTCATACAAGTATAATTCCATGTCAGTCAGTATCATTTTATTGTTTCATTTTAGTGTTGTGTGCTGAAAGATTTGCTCCATAATGAATGATAAGGAAGGATACAACGACAGAGAGAGAAAAGAAGGCTGAAGGCTATGTACCTGTACATAGTGATGTATATAATACATG
>NW_003547618.1:11125-13040 GCF_000090795.2 Amphimedon queenslandica | reverse complement strand
AAGAACTCAACCAAATCAAGGAATGAGGGAGTATCGTAGAGAATTATGTTTAATGAACCACTTCCAGCTCCATTTCCAGAAAGTGTTTGTCAGCACACCTCATTAGAAAAGATCTCAAAAACTTTCTAAAAAAGTGATACAACTATCTACAACAAACATATGCTGTACATGTGAACATCTGTGCGACCCAAAAGGTGTATCATTGTTTGATGTTAGTAAAGTGCATGATGTATAACAGCATTATTGTTGTATTAATGATGCAAAATTATCTGCCTTATTGCCTATTATAGATGTCATTGGTAGTGTTTGTTTTTGTAATAAATGTATGGCTTATATCAATTACAGAAAAATTGCTACAGTATTTCTTTTGAACACAATGGACTATAAGCTAATTTCAAGAGTGCAAGCCTTTATGAAGCTAATAATATTGTCATTAGGTCAAAGAGGATTTGCTGGCTAGTCCATTTGTTTTCCTGCCAATGTGTCGGGAGTATTTCATTCTTTGCCTAGGCTACTAACTAGCAATGGTGTTATGTCAGGACACCAGAGGGGACAAGCATTACAGTCTCTGTTCCAACAAGTGATGAAACAGCGAGTACTAGTAGTGGCCTGAGGGTACTAGAGCAAGTACCAGTACAAACAGTGCTTGTGCTAACACTGCACAATCAAGCACACGTACTAGTAGAAATCTATTTGTAGAGGGAAGCCATTAGTTGTTGATGCACACTAGTAGCTAAAAAACAATACTTTATATAACGATGTGAATATCAATGAATATTCTATAGATAGCAATGACTGTAATGACAATAGGAAAGAGCCTAAGCAAACTGATCAGAGACTACCAAATTTAGAAGCCATTGCTTTGATAGAAATGAATATTATAATGATTAAGTGCATCAGCTTCCTCGAGTAAAGGGCCAGCCAAAAAATTTACATCGCAGAAGAAATGCCATTTCCATGTGAATTTCTCAATGATCTTCATTTGGCAAGAGACCTACCAATATTACAATGTCCAGAAATGAGTGGACACAGATAGTATACAAAGCAATTTTTTCCATATATTATTAAATTGATTTATACAGGGCAGTAATGGGTTTTTCCTATTACAGGAAAAACTATCAAAATGTAAGCATATGAAGCTGTTCCTGAACATTGTACTTGTGTTCTTGCAAAGTTTCATCTCGATTGAAGAAATTTTGTGTCGAACATTTTCCGTTTGAATGAGGGGAGGGGGGCAGTGGCGGATCTGGGTGCAAGTTAATGGTAGGGCCAAGAAGTGAGTGTGTCCACTTTTCAACCAGTTATTTTATGGTTATGCATCTTTTGGCCATTTTTAAGATGGGTTTCAACAATTTCCTCATCCATGCTGTGCTTATAATGCTCTTGAAGCACTTGTAAGCACTCTGGTGTGGCTTGTGGGGTGCTTTATCAAAACTTGAGGCAGGAAATTGTTTACATTGCATCTAATGAATCTCAATACTGACTTCTGATGCCCGGGCCATGGCCCGTCTAGGCCCGGGCCCAGATCCGCCACTGGGGAGGGGTATTCAGATTGAGAAATTGCCGTTTTCCCATTCATTTTACATGTACTATTTCACTCAATTAATTTTAATTTTTTGGATAGTTGTAACAAAAAAATATATAAAGTTTTGACAAAATGTAAGCATAATTTGTGATAGTACAACATTTTTACAACCCAATGGTACAAAAAAAAGGAAAACTTAAACTTTGCCTGGAACATTTGTCAAGTTTACATATGGTAGTCAATGGTAAAATTGCAATTACGACATTAATTTGTAATGGCTTCCGTCTCTACATAAGCATAAGCTTTCTCCTCTTTAGAACTCTTGCTACTTGCTTCATAAACTCTATAGCCAGTGATAACAGCCTGATAGATCTATATTGAAGAGTAAGT
>NW_003547618.1:4212-10597 GCF_000090795.2 Amphimedon queenslandica | reverse complement strand
TGAAAACCTGGAGCTTTCATAAAACTATTATGCATTTGTCTAATAAATGTGGTTCCTCAGCATAGTGGAATAAAGCTAAGATTGATTTGATTCCCAAACAGATCCGCCTACTTTCTTCTTGCAGATTGTATGAATTGGTTAAATTTAATGTGTGCGCTTGCAAAATGTAATGGAAAGTACCATATTGGTGATAAAGTAAAATTGCTGTCTACCTCAGAGTGTAAGTTACGAAGTGGCTAACCAATGATAATAGCAACTCATTTCTTTAATCGCTTTCAAGTTTTTAGGAATCATACATTAAATGGTGTAGTAAGCCAATTGGTGCAATCAAAGCCTACTTTTGAAGAGTTGAAAGAGGCTAACCTCATATACATTGATATAAGATGCACCAGATAATAAGACAATAAAAGAAAGCTCCAGGTTTTAGTCATAAATAATTTAGCTGTCACATACCAAAAGATGGTGAAGATGATAACTTAAGAGTTTTAGTATAATAATTATAAAAGCATAATTATACATTAATGCGTAGAATAAGTGGACGTAATTGTTGTTGCTTTAACTACTCAAAAAGGCTAAGTGACACACTTCGTCTGAAAAGAAATGCTACATTGAAAATCAAGCCTATTTATTCATACCAAAATATGTGCTTAGATACTAAATCCATGCATACTTGACTTTCTAACTGCATGAAGCTAACATGGACATTCAAGTAGTAGGAAATTACTATGGAGCAGCAAAATCTGTATGTCATTATAATTTTGTGTACAGATGAGCCACTATAGATTAAACAACAGATACAAAGAAAGCTACAGAAATTGCCAGTAATTTGTAGCCAGATACAAAAACTATGAAAAATATCAAACACTTTAATTAGTCACAGGAATCTCAATGCTCAGGAGGCAGTATTTTGTACTACTAGTGTACATTCAAGAGGCTCTAATCAATTGTGGCTTTGCTCAAGCATCATTCATAGCAAATAATGATAAATGATAAGCATTGAGTACAGAACAACCTCCTCTTTTGATGATAAAATACAAAGAGAGACAGAGCAATTACATTTGCTAAATCAATGTGGCAATACTGTATACACATCTCTTGTTTTTGTACTTCACACATAAGTTTAGAAAAAAATAATGATTGTGATGGTCATGATCAAATATGTGACAATGAACTATATCTTGATAATGTAACCGTGCTACTAGCTGATTGTAATAATGATTATCAAATTCTATGCAGTCAAAATGTAGAACAAAATATTGGTGACATGAAAAGTGCATTCACTCTAGACTCTATTAAAATGTCATTTGCAGACTCCGAGATTGAACTAAGTTTAGCAAGGGTTTATGATTCCCAGCGAGTCCCTTATGACAAGGTCCCTGTGTAACAATGAGCTGTACATAATTTTCAACAATGACAATGCCCATCCCTTCCTCAAAATTATACAGGGTGGCGTTGGGACTGGTAAAAGCTTTGCAATAAATGTCATCAAAAAGCATTTTGAAAGAGCTCATATCAGTGCTAAAAGTCTTGCATATCAATGGTACCTTCTGCTGTTGTATTGCTAGATTAACTATTGACCAGGCTCTTAATCTTTTTCTTGATCATGAAAACTCCATTACCTAGAGAAAACTTGCAAAATTACTTATAGTGGATACACTCACGGTACATATTTTATAAAATTAATTTTTGGCAGCATTAGTGTCATAACTCTGAATAACTTGTGCTAAAAAAATAACAACTTGCTAGCACCCATGTGTTGAATCAGGATACAGTGCATGTATTTACTATTAATTATTAAGTATTTTACATTATATGCGCTGTTACATAGTCATTAATTTCTGTAAACCACACATGCACAGTGATACAAGACGCTTAAGTCATTATTCCTTCGAATTTTCACTTTTGTCTCTCTCTCTCTATTATATCCTCTTTAATCTTCGTTATTAATTGAATAATATATCTATTGTTCATAAAAACTAGCAGCGTTGCCTACATTGGTGACCCAGACGTTTCCTCCAGACTAATTTGTATCTTGAAAAGCGTTTTTACACAAGTTATTGCTCACTCAGAGGGACAAAGCCCTCCAGCATATTCCATTCTGATTATCCCACTGTCAACTATAGCGACGACATCTACTTCACCATCTTGTCTAGCTTTTCCTGCTCCAGTTACGCTGCCAACGGCATAACAGTATCCATATCCACGGTGACAAATAAACTGCCACCTTTCAGGCCAAACGACCCTCAGATGTGGTTTCGCAAGCACAATTTGGCACTAGACGCATAATGTGACGTAAGAGTTGTTATGACCATGTCATTTCCTCATTGTCACTGGAATATGCCACAGAGATTAGAAATCTCATTATTAATTAGAGATCTCATCATTAATAGTGGAGCGAGCCTGAGCTTACCCCACTAAGATCAGTAGGGGTCTGTATGTATGCACGGGCACGACAATACGGTTGTCTAACGATTAGTAATGTTAACAAATCAATAAACAATAGTCTAGACTAATGCTACTCACGTGCTCCTATTTCATATAAACCAACTGCGTTAACAACAGAGCAGTTTCCATGTGTTGTTTGTAACCTTTAAAGCAACTTTGATTTTGTTTTTTAAGTGAATTTGAGAAATGAGCCAAGACAAAGCTCATAATAGTCGTCGCAGGGAGCTCTACAGAGTGAGAATGGCTACAGAGACTCCTGAAGTGAGAGAAGCCAGACTGGGAAGAAGAGTCGTAGATAGACTGACCTCGTAGGGATGCTGAGAATCCCCAGAAGAGAGAGGCAAGGCTGGCAGCAGCTAGAGCTCGTAGGAAAGCCGAGACTCCAGAAGCGAGAAGCCAGGCTGGCAGCAGGAAGACTGAGAGATAGAGCTCGCAGAGACTCCTGTCGGGAAAGAGCCAGCTTACAATCACAAAGTGAGCAACAGACATCTGCTGCTAGAAACCTTTGTGTATCTGCTAACAGAGTTAGAACCCAGTCAATAAGAGTGCAAGAGACTCCTGCTGATAGATACCAGCGTTTATCAGCTAACAGAGAGAGGTCTCATTCAAGAAGAGAGCAAGAGATTTGTGCTGATAGGCACCACCGTCTAGTAGCTGAAAGAAGCAGGTCTTAATCAAGGAGACACAGAGCAAGGGAAGATCAGGAGTCTCAATTTACTAGCTGAAGTGGAATGATGGAATTTCATTAAAGTATTTCATCGCTCACTTTCTCCACATGTGAAACACGTTTGGAATGATCTCCAAGCATTTCAGTTTCCAGACAGCAAAATGGAGTCAATGAGTGTCGCAGGTGTGCTACTGACAAGCGCATTCCTAAGCTCTACTCCTCTGGAAACAACATGAACCCTGGACTAGTACCACCACAGTTACAGGTATTGTTATTGCATTAATTTTTAAACATTAATAATTAGATACTGGTATTATGTTAGTTGGAGGTCTGTTTACAAAATGAGAAAGCCACATACATTGTCACATTGGTGCATGTATCATTATTTCTTAATTATGTTTAGGACTGATCACAAGCAGAGGTAATGTTGGTGTCTGCTATAATGCCAGTTATATCCATTTAAAGGCTACCTCATGGACAGTATGGCTATAGTGGACATGTCATCAACTTTTCTCAGGATGTCAGATCATTTGCCACCAGGTAACCCCACCTACCAGCTCAGATTGATATTGTAGTTGTTCGGAAGGAAAGAGAGCAGACACACAAGGACTTTCATGTTCGCAGGAGAATCGTTGAAGATGCTTTGACTTGGTTGATGGCCAATAATATCTACTACCAGAAGACTGGAGTAAGTTTGGATCAGGACACATTGGCCATGCTACCTGAGGATGATGACCTATCTAATCTTCATACAGTTCAGCCAGCAGAGTTTCAAGGGGTAACAACATCTAATGACACTAGCACCACTGAGGAAGAGGAAGTCTATTCATCATCATTTGTACCTAATGCTGCACCACCAGCTACTCAGAGGGAAACCATTGAGCAAGCTGTACAATCATTAGGACAGTCACAGCCTTTCATCTCATGTGCATGGCCCAGCATTAAAGGGACTCCTATCAATGAGTTTTAGATACTTCTCAATGGCATTCCCTACTTTGTTTCCTACTGGTGAGACTGTATGACTATGCCATGATGAATTTACAAAGTTTATTAGGTGCTGCTGATTTCAATGGTACTAGAATGAATGCTATAACTGCAGGTCAGTACTTCACTCACCTCATGAAGTATGATGATAAAAGATTTGCTAGGCACCCTTGCTTTTGTTTCTTTGCCCTCAACACTGAGATGCGATGTTGTGCTAATGAAATGGGACAAGTTTACATCATCAAACGACATCGTGGTGAAGGTCACCTTACAGTAGATGATTTTCATGACATGATCGGTCGTGAAGGAGAAAGGTTCTCAAATAAAATTGTCATTATAGAGCAAGTCCATGTCGTACGAGGCAGTACTGGCTTAGAGAGAGAAATCATCTCATTACCATGATAGACACTGGGACTGCCCACCATCTTCACTCATAGTGCTGCTGATCACCAGTGGCCTGAGTTAGCTCATCTCATTTGTCCTGAAGATCCAGAGGATAAGCAGGCTCGTGTAAAAGGAGTTATTGATAATCCAGCTTTAGCTGACTGGTGCTTCTACTACAGGATCCAGAAGTTTGTTGATGCATTTTATCTTAATACTCTTAAAGCCACAGACAACTGTATGAGGTTTGAGTGGCAACATCGGGGCAGTCCTCATGTCCATGGACTAGTTTGGCTACCCAATGCTCCTAACGTTAAGAACCTTCTCTCATCATCACCAGATTTTGTGGAGTCAACAAAACAACGATCATTCAGTACACTGACAAGATAATATCTACCATCAATCCTGCTGTCCTTCCTGATGGCAGTAATGTCAGTGATGCTCCACCACCTGAAGTTGATCCACACATTTTTAATAAGCCATACTCACAAGTAACTGATACTCAGGAAGACCTGGCTGATCTAATAGCCACATGCTAACGACACACTCGTTGTTTAGAGTCCTACTGCCTACGCACACATAATGGAAAGCAGGAGTGTCGGTTTGGATTTCCTAAAGCTCTTCAGGCACAGACCACCATCAACATCACTGAAGAGGAGCCTGTAATACTCACTGCACGTAATGATGGAATGCTCAACAGTTTCAATCCCATTCAACTAACATCCTGGTGTGCTAATGTGGACATACAGTACATTGCATCAAGGAACAGGGTTGTTCAGTGCTGCACCAAGTATGTCACTAAAAGTGAGACTAGGTCACAGTCTTTGAGGGATACTTTTGCCAACATTGCTGATTCATTGAAAGAAGGTAATCGATCACTCAAAGCTGTCCAAAAGCTCCTCATTAACAGCTTCGGAGGGAGGAACTTTTCAGCACAGGAAACCTGTCACCTCCTACTACAACTCCCCATGTACAAGCATCAGGAGTTTTATCAACCTCAGTCTTAATGGTTCTAGAGAAGTTCAAGGCAATATGCAAGAGGAAGAGAGGGTGACAGCTCTTTCTGTGTTGCATCATTACACAATATGTCCAACAACTCAACAGGTCAACTCAATCACTCTCTTGGATTTCATTCGTTAGTACACAATGCCTAAGGAATTGGGTACTAAACCAAAGATAAGCAAAAAAGTGATTTTCACACCCAAACCATACTGTTCACCAGATCCATCTGGCCCCAACTATGAACAGTACTACCGTCAGTTTCTGATGCAACATAACCATTCAGAGACATCAATGAGTTAAAGACTGGCTGCAACTCCTTTACTGAGGCATTTGCTGATGTCCTTTAGTCTGGAAATATTCCTCATTCCCTTGAGGAGGATATACTCAGACTACAGCAGCACTTCAGTCAGACAGACCACTGAAGGAGATGAAAGGGTATGTTTCAATGTTTCTCATTTTGTGTGTATTGCATTTACATTACTGTAGTTATTACTAATTATTGTTGATTTCTTATTGTTGAATAACTGTTATTATTTATTTATTCATAGAGTTCACAAGCTGATCAACATCAGAATCACCATCAGAAAGCACAGGAGAAATGGATGCTGTTCTGTGAATGTGTCAGTCAACTCCAGCCTGATGTATATTCACCAGAAGATTATGACTGGTTAGCTGAGGCAAGATCATATGCCAACATTGAAGAAGCAGCCACTTTCATTGCACAGGAGAAACAGAAGAACCACACCCACTCCATTTACTACCACTGCTACACCAGAAAATCTTCAAGGAAGGCAACGTGATGTGTATGACACAGTGAAGGTTCACTTTGAATCTGGTAATGCTGATCCACTACTCATCATTGTCAATAGGACAGCTGCTATGGTTAAATCACATCTCATCAACTAG
>NW_003547618.1:0-4202 GCF_000090795.2 Amphimedon queenslandica | reverse complement strand
ATCCAGGAAGTGCTGTTAAGTATCAAGTACCTCATCATTGATGAGATGTCAATGATTTCTAGGAAGACATTTGGGATGATTGACAGGAGGCTAAGACAAGCCTTACCTCACAAGTCACAGGAACTGCTTGGTGGGTGCTCTGTCTTACTCTTTGGAGATTTTGGCCAACTACCGCCAGTGTTTGGACTTCCACTCTACACCACACAGTCAAGTTCAGATCTTGCAGACCAGGGCTGCAGAGCTTATAATCAATTCACTATAGCTTTCACCCTGATTCAAGTCATGAGACAGTCTAGCAGGATCCTGAACAAGTCAGATTCCATGAAATTTTTTGCCTTAGAAATGCTGAAGCAACAGAAAAGATTGGGAACATCTTATGGAACAGATACCAACCATAATAACAGATCACTCTTTTTTTGTTAGTGCTCTTAGACAATTCCCAACGGTTGAAGATTTTGCTGACTACAATACTAATAGATTATTGGAATGTGGCTATCCTATTGCTGAGATTAAGGCAGTACACACTGGAGCCAATGCAAGTGTCCTGATGATGTTGATGGTTTGGATCCACTTGTGAAGCTCTCCAAGTCAGCAAGAGTCATGCTGACAAGCAACTTATAGGTTAAAATGGGATTAGTCATTGGAGCAATGGGAACAGTTCAAGCTATCTGCTATCTGAGGGACAGAACTCCTGCTCTACCATTGGCTGTGATGGTACAATTTGATCATTATTCAGGACCAACTATGTACAATGGAACGGTAACAATCACTCGAATAAGACAAAATTGGTCTTCAGGTGGTCTTTGTTCACGCCTTCAACTACCACTCAAGCTAGCGTCGGTATGCAGTGACTATCCACAAATCTCAAGGACTCACTCTGGACAAAGTGGTCATTGATGTAGGGAACAAGTTCTCTTGTGGATTGTCATTTGTTGCCTGCTCAAGAGTTAGAAAGCACAGTGATATCTTATTTGTACTACCATTCCCTCTCGAACAACTAACGAGCATTGCTAGGAGTCATCGTCGTCTTCATGAGAGGAAGGAGGAGGATCAACGACTACTTTTTCTTCAAGAAGGACCACCTCTTGAAGATGATGAGGATGAAGACTAAATGGATGTACATTTAGAAGCTATGCCACCATCTCCACTGGCTGTTAATGAGGAGGATCAATCATATATGGAGTGGATGACACCATCACTATCACATGGAGACATAATTCATGCAGCACCATCTCACTGCATATTCTCACAATATAGGAGGAAGTGGAGAAACCACAGGAATACGCAAGGATATAGGAATATATCACCATTTGTCATACAAATGATAAGTTATGCATGCCATCACTTATTCACTTAATATTTAATCTTCAGGACTTTTTAATCTTATTTAGTGTATGATGTAAATATACAACCCTTTTTCACCTTCATTACTCTACTTTCTCTACTCTTTTTCTGAACTATATTATGTATATGTAATGAGTTTGTCTGTCCTCTCTTCTCTCCTTTTTACTTTTCCTCTTTTTTGTTGCTGTAGCACTGAATATACACCATACTTCATATCCAATAGACAATCTCTCACAGCTCATAATTTCCAATGTATTTATTACTTAAATTCAATTGATTGAGACAAGAGAAGACATTATGTGCTGGTACTTATAGAGGTATATTGTAAGTGCCATGTGGATTAAGGAGTCTCACAATTGGATGGATGGGTGCTGTTCAATGGTGAGTTGTCAAAGCAGGTAGCCATACACGCTGTGAGTTGTGGCTAACCAGTTTAGCAGCTGATCATTGTTCACTGAAGGATATCTCACAATTGGAGTGGGGACTCACATCACAAGTGGATAGATGAATGCTATTCAGTGGTTAGTTGCCAAAGCTGGTAGTCATACACGTTGTGGGTGGTGGCTGTCCAGTTTAGCAGCTGATCATTGTTCAGTAATGGATATCTCAGAATTCGAGCAATGGAAGAGATCACCTCACAAATCATTGGATGGATATAGATCACCTCATAAATTATAAAATGGATGGATGCTGTTCAGTGGTTAGTTGTCAAAGCTGGTGGCCATACATGCTGTGGGTGGTGGTGGTCCAGTTTAGCAGAAGATCATTGTTGAGTGAAGAATCCTGGACTGCATATACCTCTATAGTACCAGCAATACATTTTATTGCCTTTTTAAAAGGTAATTTTTATCACTTTCATTTACATACATTATTGTGTTTTATTTTCTTTAGGAGGGTGGTAGGTGTAGGTGGCCAGCGAAGCAGTGGCACTTTTTGCGATAGTGCTGGCCATCGTTTTCTTAATCTTAGAGAACGCAAGATCACTGTAAAGCTATAATAACTATATGTGTGTTATTATAAAATTTTTGAATTCTTTTATTAACATTTTTATGTATTTTCATTGAAATTAAGTGATCAAAATTATTTCAAGTATCATACATTGAATTCATGAATCTAACAGTGGTGTAATTAACCTGAATCTTCTCCTTTCTTCTACGTTTATACGGACTGTATGCTTCATTGCTTCTTCCTTAATTTTCTGCTCTTCCTTTTTTTAGTTCTCTTCCTTTCAATGGCCTCTAGAGTATGTAACCTTCTTTTCATTCTCTGTCTCTCCCCTTCCAAGTAATTACAGTGCATCTGACACTCTTCATACCTTCTCATCCATCTCAAAATTTCATCATTTTTTGAACTCATCTCTTTCTTCCTTTCTTCTTCATCTTGACTCTTTTTTTTTTAATTCTTAACTTCTTTGTCTTTTTCCTTTGTTTTCTCCTTGAACTTTCTAATTTCCCTGTCTTTTTTCTCAATCAAGCACTTAATTTTGTCACTATGATCAGGCTCAGGCTGTTTCATATTTCCCACTGCTACTTCTGAGTCTGCAATATATTCATTCCAACAAAGTCCCATTACTGATGCAGTACTAGACCAGCACTAAAAATAGAATTCTATAAAGCCACCCTTCTACAGCCTAAATCTATTTATAGTTCACAACTAACTTCAATAACAAGCAAGTTAACTTCACAGAGCATGCGCAAGAGATAGATCTAACACTTAATGCTTCTCATTGGTTTGATGGTTTTAGCTGTCTGCCACTTGTCTCTTTCTTTATTCTGAGGGGCACCTACATTCTCACTTTTTGTATGTCTCTGAAGTTGGATTTGTGATTCAGTGCTAGCTGTGGCTCTACTTTACTTAATTCCAACCAAACCACTCTGTACTGCGTCAGGATACATTTCAGTCCTTAAACTCAGTTTGGACTACTGCTAGCATGGAGTCTCATGAGAGCTCCTTCAATGCCAATGAAACGTACTCTGCCGTCATATGATGTACATGACATTTGTAAAGGACAACATGTTACTGTTCACGGGAACATTATACAGCTGTCGCCAGTTAAGCCAAGTGAAACTAGAGGCAATTGTAAATATTTTAATGGCAAGATAAGTGGAGTAAAAACAGCAAGGTTTGTTTCATTTGAACATCGTGAAGATCATCATAAAGCAAGAAAGAAAACACTACAATTGCCATTACTAGCTGCCAAATTCAAGAAAATGTGTACAATAAACAGCTAGAAATTAAAGCTACAAAGTATTCAACAATTGAGCAATCACCCAAAAAATTTAAAGCTGATGCTCAAGAAGACAAAATAGTAACTACTGAAGATTTGACAGCTATCGCTATTAATGAGACCATATCAATCATTGCAAAGATTGTGCATGTGGATCCACCTGTTGAGATTAATACCAAAAAGGGGAAAAAGTTGACAAAACAAGATAGTCTCTTGAAAGACACAAAATCAACATGCAGAATTGTTTTATGGGAGAATGTTGGGAAGCTGACCAAAGGTACAAGCTTTAAATTGGATAATGTTAAAGTTAAGGAATACAATGAAATGTGTAATTTATCACATGTAGCCAATGATTCACAGCTTAAAGAACTACCTAATATTGCAGATATATCTGATAAAAAAGAAGACCAACCATCATCATCACAACTTGTTCTTACGCAACCTGTCATTGATGTTATAACTGGGGAAATTATTGCTGTACAGTCGATTAGTGATTATCTCAGTTGTACCAGTTGCCAGGGAGGAACAGTACATGCTTTGAATTCAGCCATTGGAAAGTGTGCAAAATGCACTGCAACTGTTAAATTGAGTAAATGCATTCGTAACAAATCAGCACGAATCGTTATCTCAG
>NW_003547617.1:10879-15854 GCF_000090795.2 Amphimedon queenslandica | reverse complement strand
ATCATCATTAATACATGTACTTCATAATGAACAAGTAGTATATCAAAAGGAGGATCAATCATAGCACCACTCTAGATAATAATGATAATAATAATAATAATAATAATAGTACATTACTTTGTAACAATGCAAAAGTATTTCTTCTTGCTTTGAGCCTCTCGTTTCTTTATCTCCACAAAAATTAAGAACTCTTAACTGAGGTGACGCCCTACAATAATCAAAGGTACTTATAGTGTTAGTAGAACACACTACCCAAACCTTTGTAACTCTTTTTCCCATCCACTAACAACAGAGAGAGGACATATGACAATAAATGGAGGAGAAGGAGAGGAGGAAGCATCTCGTAAATAAAGTAGCAAAGCTATGGACTATAAAAAGGATCATATTTCTATGTCAGTCGGTAACGATACTTTTATTTTTAAAGAGGCCTTTCCATCTGTAATTACAAGGCTATTTGTCAGGCAGTCTCTTTTTCTCTCATGTGTATGAACAATTATAAAAATGCTCAACCTACGAGAGGGTAACAAAAATTGACAAGAGTTTCAAAAAACTAAGACACTGAGAAACATTGGGCTTTATTAATTCAAAAAAATTAAGGAAGCATACAATTTGAACACGCATGGTCGATAAAGGTTGCCTGACAAATAGACTTTAAAATGTGCAGTTTTATGTGCCCAGCAACCTGACAAATAGCCAGTATTTTAAGCAATATTATTATCATCATTTCATTGATTGAAATTCCTACCTGAAGTGTTTTCCCTAGTCCCATTTCATCCCCTAAGATACAGCCATGCTGCCCTCTCTCATGACACTCTGATAACCACTTTAGACCTTCCAGTTGGTGAGAGCGGAGAGCAATATTCTTCAGACCCAGTTCCTGACAGTATTCCTGTGATACAAGAACATAAAAAATTTAAAAAAACAAGACTGAGTAGGATTCCGAACGACCAACGAAAATACGAAATGAAAATCCTACTCTCGTGACGCAAATTCTACTCTACATTGTACTTTTAATGTTCTCATGTAAAAGTTTTGAATCATCTTGCAATGTAGAGTAGAATTTGTGTCACGAGAGTAGGATTTTCATTTCGTAATTTCGTTGGTCATTCGGAATCCTACTCAGTCTTGTTTTTTTAAGTTTTTTATGTTCTTGTTTGTGTTGATTTTTTTATAATATTTGTAATAATTATGTTTTTAGTTGCCATTGTGATACTTGTTGATTTTACACAAACAATAATTTTCTTTATTATTATTATCATTGTTATGACTTTCCTGCATTTATGAGAGACAGCAGTTACAACATTAAATCGATATGCTGAAGGAATATCTACTATACTGATGACAAGTGAAATTAATACTATAGTCTTGACATGAATCCTTGTTCAAGAAGCTCCATCTTCCCTGCAATTCTGTAGCTATCTATTCCTGTTCATCCTGTTGTCAAAGTCATAATCATTGTATTATTATAACATTAATTAATTGTTTTTAAAATAAAATAATTCATTACACACTTTATAAAAGAATAAGATGCAAGATTAGTACCTTCTCTGAGCTGGAAACCTCCACTAAGTATTGCAATTGATTCCAAGCATAGCTAGCCCAGCTAGATTTAAAAAATTGCTTGCTTTCCCCAGTTCTGAGATCTGAGCATGCGCGACCACGCCCAAATTTTGGAGCACATGCTTTTATAATTAACAAAATGGCGGCGTGAGGTAAGCTGGCCTTATACAGCAGTCATAACGTCACTTTTTCTTATCTTGGAGAATGATTTTAGGGGACATGGATCCGCGCATAGACTGTTGGAGTAGAATGGTGTAAGAATTAGACTTCTAGCACCAGTCATTATTGAGATACAGCTCGCCAACTGGATTGACAGGACTTACTTCTTGATGATGAAGATGAAAAAAGGTGGCTGAACAAAACAGCCGGTTCGCCGATTTTTGACTTTCCTCTTAGACAAGGTCTAGAGCCACGCTAATGGTACCAATGGAGTCCTCTGGTCAAGATAAGGTCCCCTAAGAAGTCTGGTAAGCATAGGAGCTCGTTTTCCCGGTATAGCAAGGCTGCAAAAGTCGTGGCAGCCATTTTGTTTGGGGGTGAATCCTACTTAGTAACGCTACCGCGTTACTAATAACGCTACCGCGTTACTAATAGTACAGGGACTTTGGCCTGATTTTTGAGCAACTTTAAAAATTCATAAAAAATCCAAACTTGATCGGAATCAGCTCAAACTTTCTAAACAACATAAGAACATGTATATGCATCAGAAAAAATTATAAAAATGGAGAATTCTCTCCTAGTCATTTTTGAAGAAATTTGGTTGATGACCCTGTACTATAGTACAGGGACATTGGCCTAATTTTTGAGCAACTTTAAAAATTCATAACAAATCAAAATGTGATCGGAATCAGCTCAAAGTTTCTATGCAACATAAGAACATGTATGTGTATCAAAAAATGTAATAAAAATGGAGAATTCTCTCCTAGTCATTTTTGGCGAAATTTGGCCAATGACCCTGTACTATGGTCAAGATAAGGTCCTCTATAAAGTCTGGTAAGCATAGGAGCTCGTTTTCCCAGTATAGCAAGGCTGCAAATGTCATGGCAGCCATTTTGTTTGGGGGTGAATCCTACTTAGCAACGCTACCGCGTTACTAATAGTACAGGGACTTTGGCCTGATTTTTGAGCAACTTTAAAAATTCGTAAAAAATCCAAACTTGATCGGAATCAGCTCAAACTTTCTAAACAACATAAGAGCATGTATATGTATCATAAAAAATTATAAAAATGGAAAATTCTCTCCTAGTCATTTTTGAAGAAATTTGGTTAATGACCCTGTACAGGGACGTTGGCCTGATTTTTGAGCAACTTTAACAATTCATAAAAAATCTAAATGTGATCGGAATCAGTTAAAACTTTCTACACATAAGAACATGAATATAAATCATAAAAAATATAGGAAAGAAGAATTCTCTATTAGTCATTTGTCATAATACTCTGTAGTACTATAGTACAGGGTCTTACAATCTACTAACAAGAAGCTGCATGAACACTACATGTTTGCCAAAATCCTTTAGAAAACCCTGCAATAGCTTGCTCTGCTTTAAACCATTATCACACAAGTAAACTAGTATCATGTGTTACTATCATTATTATTTATTACCCCATGTCCGTTATGCACTTTCCACCATTCCTCTTCAATACTCAGTAAGGGACCGGTTCTAGTGTAGGCTCCAAGACATGTCAATAATTCCAGGCCCAGATTGAGGGAAAAGTCCTGAATATTGTACTCATAGAGGAAAAGGAGGTCCAATATAACCTCAATCCTTTTATAATCATACCATGATATCTAGAGAGAGAGAGGGGGGGAAGGAGAGAGAGATGACAATGAAGACAAAAGAACAGTATTCTTACCTCATCTACTAATAGTTTGTGTATTTCTATACAAATTCTCTCAGTATTGATAACTTTACACATCACCTCCTTTAGCCGCTCTCCATAGCAACTGTTGTCATGCCAATAGGTGAGGATCCTTTCAACATAAGCATGAAGGTTTGACTGGACGTTGATCTTAAAATCACTTTAAAATAACAAGAAATTAAAATGTAATATTTGTATGGAAATAAAGCTCACGTGCAGTACTGTATAATCATTTCTAAAGTGATCGAGTCCTTTTCCATCATCTTTTGAAAAACGTCCATCTTTTCTTTGTGGTCCCCACGAAATGCTTGAGTAAATGATATCTAAATAATATGATAATCATAAATAATGATATTAACTCAATAATTATAAATAAAACTAGCATAGAACAGAGAATAAATATGTAAAAAATTAAGAGTTATTTTTTTCAAAAGTTCAAAAAATTGATTCCTTACATTTTAATGCATAACTATTAATATCCTTACGCTAAGTAGAAAGTTTGAGCTGATTACTACCGTAATCACCTACATGTATTTTCCAAGGCTGTAAATTTCATGGATTTCATAACTTTTTGAAGATTCGCGAAATTACTTCTACAAAAATCAAACTATTACAGTAAAAGATGGCAGACGGCACAAATTCGCAAAAATTAAATCCGCAAAATAGATTTTTAGGCGACATCACAAAAAATTACAGCCCTAAAAAAAAGGCACCCTACGGTACTACAAATTTAGAAGAAATGGGCAACTGAAAAATAGGCCAATTTTAAGTCATTAAAATTAAAACAATAAAAAGAATATTACCAAATCTGGTAACACTTACCTCATGTTGTCCCAGTTTCTTTCCCCAGTCAGCTAGCATACAGTAATACCTTGAGGCTGCTACCAAGTTATCCATCCCAAGTAATGTCCCATAGTCTTCAGACATTTTACAAAATTTCTAAAATAATAATACGAAAAAAATATTTTAATCATAATTTGGTCAAAACATGTACATGATACATGTACTGTATAGCCAGTTAGTTTCATGGGTCTAAAATTTCGTGGTTTGCTCCTGTGGAGCGATTCGTGGTTTTAATTTTCATGGTTAAAAATTTACATAGCCCGTAAGGGGATGGCACTTCAATGAATTGGTGGGTGAAAATTTCGTGGTAATCAAGACCCAAAACCACTAAAATAAAGCACCACGAAAATTACCCACTATACAGTATATGTACAATGTATGTGTAAATGCATTTCTTCATACTTTTACTCGAGTGTAGCTTGATAGTGTCTGTCCTTTGCTTTCTTTTAGTTTTTTAACTGAAACATCAACAGGCAAATCCAGCAATAGAAGTAGTAAATATTCATGATCTACAGATCTACTAGCAAGCACCTAATAATAACAATAATAATAACAACAACAACAACAACAACAATAATAATAGTAATAACTTATAAAGTATAATGATTACTTTTGATGTCAATTTCTCCTTCATAGAATGAATCAAACTTTGTACTTTACTAATAGCATCATTATTTGTTGATGCTTCAGTAGAAGATAGTGAAGAAACGAA